>NC_068361.1:71412337-71712337 GCF_020536995.1 Dreissena polymorpha | reverse complement strand
TGAGTTGGTCGGAACTGTCGCTGCATGTTAAGAGCAAGCATAGACAAGATGCTTTGTCACATGTTAACCACTTTATAACTAAATTCATAAGGAAAGTTTAAAATTGGGCAAACAATTGCAATAAAATGTATACATACATTTTAATTGCAACAATTTATAAGGTGTAATATGTACTTTTTCCGGAACGCTTATACAAATAAATATTTATCAAACCGCTGCATTGATATCTGGCTGGTGTATTTTTTTATATCAGTTCAACAGGAAGTTATTATATCAGTCAATGTTTGGAGGTAGTTCATATTAATAGGAATCAACTATCAAGCGATCATGTTTTATTAAAATAGAATCAGATTCAACAGGACAAATAATTTGATACCAAGATGCTATAAATTGTGTATACAAACAGCAACAAAAACAGCGAAAAACATATTTTATAAGTATTAAGCGCAATAACTCACGACGCAATCAAACGTCAAAAATGATATTCATTTCCAGAAAAAATGCAGCGTCGTAGCGTTTATTTTTCAATATGCCTTATCGTATGGGGGACGAAGATGTATGATAAACACAAAAACAGATTTCTGCCTGGTCGCTTTTATTAGGCTCGGCACGAATAACATAACGTCTCGACAAGCCTCGCCCTTAATTGTTTCAAAGCCTCGCCTTATATAGTACAAAGCAACCAGACAGTAACCTGTTATTCTCTATATAGCGCACTTTATGCCACAAAACTGCCTGATGATATCAAAAAATGTTTCGCAAGTGGATTTATTATTGTATATAAATATATTTCAGTTATATATTTTTTATTATAAAGTATATTTATACTTAAACGTTTAATTTTGCCTGATAAAAGTTAGAAATAAAAATTTATCGGGACTGCTGTTAGAGGAACAAAACTGTTGTGCCATTATAAGTTGGGGTGAATGAGATAACGAAAAACAGTAAACGGTTAATCTTTGGGCGTAACCGGTTATTAACCGGTTAACCGAAAAATCTTTAGTAGTAAAAATATTTTAGTATACGTTAAATAGGTCATACCGATTATTCATGTACTCTATAGAAACGAAAGTAATTTGAGATCACTTGCGTTTACTTCATCAGTTTCTTAATAAAAATATATTATATCATTTATTCAAATGAGTTTGTAAATGTATGCTTTATAAGATTAAAAGTTATTAGAACTACACAATGTTTCTTTTTGTGTGTAAGTACTTTATTTTTTGGTCGGGCTGCTTATAGTACGTTTGCGTCGGACCGCTGACAATACTGTTGTGTTTTTTTTTAATTCTGTCTAATGAAGTTTCTTGACTTGGTAACACGACAACTTGTTTACAAGAACACTCGGACCGATGGCACGGATGTCAATGGCAAAGCCAAAAGCTTCTAGGCCACAATTGTTGGGAAAGGTTTTTGGAAACGTTGTCATTTTTCAAACCACCATGTAAACGGGTCGCAATCGGGTTGACGTTAAGACGAAAGTGACGTTATCATTGGTGACTTAAATTGCTAATACTATTATAAATATCTGATAAAACAAATGTCGTATTGTAACCAGATATGTTTTTAACTACGAATGCAATTATTGATACTATTGTTACTTATAAACACTTTCGCGAGCAATCAGTGTTAAATATTAGTTAACAAAACATCACAATAAGCCGTCTGATTTCTTATATGATTTTAATCGCGAGTTAAATAAATGTGTCAATTACGTCTTCGCTAGTAGCCCCGACTCCCCGCAGTTCTCTAGTTAAATGTGCGAGAGTAAAACAAAACAATAGCGCTAGTTATTGGCGTCGCACTGGAGTGCGGCGACTAGTATGTAATGCATTTTTTTTCGCTTATGGGAGGAGAAGTTATTTTACGGATCAATGTATATATTTTGTTTTTAGAATATCTTGCATAGTGGTGATTTTTTGTGTAAATTAGTGTTAATAAGTACTGCATTTGTGCCTATTACATTTATTACAACAGTTATTGCCAATAATGCAAAGCTAATTGTTTTAATTAATAATTGATCCACAACTGATCACAGGGGAAAGATCACAGGGGCTGGGCAAATAGGCGAAACTTTCTGGTTTTGTATAAAAACAAAACATAATCAAAATATATTTATTTTGTGGTTTTTCTTACAATAGCGCAGACTTTTGCTGTTCGAGTTTTGGTTAACGCGTATTTTCTTCATTTTTACAAGACGACAGCGATTACACGGTTTATTGCTTTATTGATAACCGTTACACTACAGGCACTATGTGGCTGGGAATGAGATTTTGACCGATTTTGCGCTGACGTCGTTTTCATAATGACTTAAACTTGTGATGACCGTTTGCGTACTTTGTCAACACACTTCTTGAGATAAAACAATAGTTTAATTTTAAAGAATAACTTAACCATGGTAATTAAGTTAAGGAAACAATACTTTTACGTATTTTCTTATGGTTTTTATATGGTTTAAATTAACCTCAGCTTATACATTGAATCAATACAGTAGGGCACAGTTCGACATTGTTCATTTTTTGATAGACTCCCTGATTTTTTTAAAGTTGAGTTTTTCTTACTTTTTGAGTTGTTCTTCTTCAACAAATTGCACATTTGTTGGTAAACTGAATCTCAACCATCAATCTTGGTGTGTGTATGAGCCGTTGTGGCCTTGTGGGTGTCACAATGAAGATTTTAGACGATATTGCTTAATCAAGTTTGTGTGTTTTACCCGAAAGTTGTCAAAATACAAAACACTTCTGAACTTAACATTTGTTGTTGAACTTTTCTATAATGAAAGTAATGACATTTCGTTTAAAAGTTGTTTCCATATATTACCCTTTCAGTATTATTCTATCACTTTATGTACTTTAAGATAAAGTGAACTGAATAGGTTGTATAATCAACATTCAAAATTCCTTTGCAAAACTGTGTGCAATCACACAATAGCATGTAAGCAATAACAATTTTATTCGAAGTGACTACACAATCAATGTGACAGCAATGTATTATGTTATTCATTCTTTTTGATGATAATTATAAGAATAATTTTGTATGTTTCTTTTCTTGTCAGATTATCTAGTTACTAATGTCCATATAAATGGCTGTGTTCATGACCAATTAAAAATATTTGAATTCTTGTTTTAAACTGCAACTCTTCATTCATTTATTTCAGCCAAAAATACAGATTGCGCGAAAAGAAATCGTGCGAACACCAAAAGATGTGCTGATTATTATCAGGTATGATATGACCATGTAAATAATTTAAAATTAACACCAAACTGAGCAACTTTGTACAGTTTTCAACCCATAACCTATAAGCACCGGCACATCTTTTATTCATGAGGAGTGCTGGATTGGAAGTAAACGAAGACTTACAAACTGCATTTTTTATCTTATATGTGTTAAGCTTTTAAACAGTTTTCCTGTGTAATATGCAAAGGATGTTTTGTTAAAAACAGAGAATTATGTATTTAAAGAAATATGTATTATGTTAAGGGATGAACAACAGTTTATGCTTTTGATAAAGCAGTAATGCAAAGCAAGAGATTAGCCTGTAACCAGCAAAGTTCATCCTTGTCTTCAGCTCTATGGTGACAACAATTAATACATGTATGATAAAGTAATTAATAAGCATTATACTTTTATTATTTGTATTTTTTTTTAATTTAGAACATAGACTCTGTTCTGTTCTCTGTGCATGTCTGGCAGACATGGTGAAAGACCGTCACAATTTACTGGCCAGACTGGCCTATGAGGAGAAATAATTTACAGGCCAGTTGTTAATTTCACATGCCTCAATTTCAAGTGTTTTATCCTGGAGGGACATTGCATAGTAAATTCATGAAGGGAATGTAAACATGTGGTTGATTTATGAAAGGGCAAAAATAGTGTGAACAGCCTGATTTGAAGAAATAAATGTGTTTTTTCAGTTCGGGAATTTTGTTTACACATATAAGCATACACAATTGAATTTTAATGATGTATTAAAGACAGATTTCAGAGAGAACTATGCACAAAACAATAATATTTTCATCTTGATGATATAAATCTATTAATAATTTGTTAGGCTATTTTCGCAAAGATTAATTTTAAAAAGAAAAATAACGATGAAGATTGACAAATATTGCGTGTTATATTGAATATAATTTCAATAAATTGTGGACAAGTATGTTGTCTCCATTGTGTGGTGTATTACTGATGTGTTCGTAAAAGGTTGCTTATAAGTAATCAGTTATTTATATATTTTTTATCATTGCAGGTCTTCGAAAATGCATTTTACCAATCCTGGTGCAACCTGAGCTTACCAAGTTTACATCTTACTGTCAGTTTGGACATTGTGTAGATGATAATATGAACAATATATTGTGTTGTGATTGACTTTTTTTAAAAACAGATTAAGTGTTTTATTCCAGACTTAACATGTCATTCTTTGTCAAGGAATAACAAAATTACAATTTTATTGATATGCATGAATTTGTAGTACATAATATCAACAATGTATATCTTATGTTGTTTTTTTAACAGCCTGTGATCCATAAGTAAACATATTAAGCATGTTAAGTATGTTTAGGGAGAATAATGTATACATTTTTGTTGTTTCTGCAAACTAAGTCAGATACATGAAAATCTGTTTTATGATTAATGATGAAAAACTCACTCATAGTGATCTCACTATAAAATTTTCTGTCCAGTATAATAAATAAATTGTATTGTATGCCTGGTATGTGTTCTAAAAATAAAATCACAATTACTGTTGTAGTTCATATTGACATCAAGATAGGTGATGTAAACATATGTAGTCATATTATGTATACATGTATATTATTTTTACCGGTAAACAAAAATTAAGAAGTGTAACATTCAATCTATGATGATGTGTGCCATTAAATATGTCTTGCTGGTTGCTATAATTTTGTTAAAGTTAAAAATCGTGTTTTTGAACCTCTACATATGAAATGAGTGAATTTCGTTTTCTATCTACACTTATACTAAGTTTAATAATATATTAACTATAAATATATTGTTGATAACACATAGTATGTATATGCAATTGAAAATGTACTGTTTCCATATCAACTTTAAAGTAACTAAATTAAATTTGTCTAATTTTATCAATTGTTGAAAAAACTAGAATTGCTAATTTAAAAAAATATCTGGCAGTATATATGCACAAAACGAGCCGTTGTTTATTTTAATTTCAAATTTGTAGCTATACTAACTGTTCAATTTCTGAATAAACACCTATTTCAAGAAAATGTGCAAACATTTTTTTGTAATTATAAGCATATTTATGATGTTCCATATATGTCAAGGGCATTTTTTATTCTGCTGTTATGAAGGCCAGAAGAGCTTATGGGACGACGTGGTTTTTGTCCGTCCGTGCGTTTCCGCGATAAAGTCAACAGTTTTCATCCGATTCTTTTTAAACTTGTTCAGTGTATTTATATTAATAAGTATTTATATTAATAAGGACTCAAACCCTATTGATTTTCAGGTCTCTGTGTCAAAGGTCAAGGTCACAGTGACTCGAAATAGTAAAATGGTTTCCGGATGATGACTCAAGAATGCTTAGGCCTTGGATCATGAAACTTCATAGGTAAATTGATCATGAATGGCAGATAACCCCTATTGATTTTCAGGTCACTAGGTCAAAGGTCAAGGTCACAGTGACTCAAAATAATAAAATGGTTTTCGGATGATAACTCAAGAAAGCTGATGCCTAGGATCAGGAAACTTCATTGGTACATTGATCATGACTGGCAGACGACTACTATTGATTTTCAGGTCACTAGGTCAAAAGTCAAGGTCACAGTGACTCGAAACAGTAAAATGGTTTCCGGATGATAACTCGAGAATGCTTACGCCTAGGATCATAAAACTTCATAGGAACATTGATCATGACTGGCTGATGACTATTGATTTTCAGGTCACTAGGTCAAAGGTCAAGGTTACAGTGACTCGAAATAGTAAAATGGTTTCTGGATGATAACTCAAGAATGCTTACACCTAGGATAATGAAACTTCATATGTACATTGATAATAACTGGCAGATGACCGCTTTTAATTTTCAGGTCAAAGGTCAAGGTCACAGTGACTCAAAACAGTAAAATGGTATCCTGATAAAAACTCAAGAACAATTAGGCCTAGGATCATGAAACTTTATAGGTACATTGATCATGACTGGCAGATGATCCCTATTGATTTTCAGGTCACTAGATCAAAGGTCACAGTGACCAAAAACGTATTCACACAATGGCTGCCACTACAACTGACAGCCCATATGGGGGGCATGCATGTTTTACAAACAGTCCTTGTTTAAAAAGAGCAATGTCGAAGCAATAAGTCCAGAATGACTTCGCCTTGAATATAAAAAATTTTGAAATCCCGCTTGTTTACGCAATTAATTCCACAGTTATCATCCAATTATTTCCAAATGTTCACAGTATCTTTAGATCAATGAGGACTTGAACCCTATTGAATATGAGCAGTATCGGAGACTTAATTACACAATAATCTACCCTTGAATTTGAGAAAATTCTGCTTGTTTGCGCGTTAAAGTACATAGTTTCCATCTTATTATTTCCAAACATGCACAGTGTTTATAGCAGTAGAGCGATTCAGGCCCTCATGGGCCTCTTGTTAGGAATTGGATGCTCAAATTTCAGATTTTGATTTGTCAGATGTAGCACTTTCATAATATATGCCTAACTAAAAAAAGTCATTTTTTTACCAGATGGGTCAAAATCTCGTTCCCAGCCACATATCTTAGAAGGTGATTTTTCAAGCGGTTCCGTAGTGTAGTGGTTACACGCTCGCTTCACATGTGAGAGGTCCAAGGTTCGAACCCCAGTAGAATAAATTTATTTTATTTGTGTTCTATGTTAACTTTTTGTTTTGATGTAGACATTTTAGTTTAAATAAATATGCTGTTTTATTGTAACCATTTTTTGTTTTTATTATGCCCATGAAATAAATGTGTGAGAGGGTGGATGGGGGAGTTCGTAAACACCATAAAACTTTCACAGAACATTCTTATTAAAATTAATAGATGCCGCCTGGTGACATCGTTAATTAAAATTTCTTACATCTCTTAAATATCTTGTAAAAAATACACGTGTTTTTATATTAACAAATAAATGCAAACAACACATCTATTATGCATGTATTTTTGTTGTTGTTTATGGTTGTTTATCATTGGCCCTAAGTTCTATCCCTACCGCATATAGAGCGCGAAGCGCGACACGTATTATTGATTGTAACAATTAGTTGTGATAAAGGAAGCAGCCGCTTATCAAGGAGGAGCTGTGTCCCAGCAACCCGTTTCCCTAGAGTCAAGCACTCCTCGGAGTTTTTTTTAGAACCACATATAGAGCGCGAAGCGCGACACGTATTACTATCCAGGTGGTATAGACCCTTTGGTATGGAAATTTTTAGGTGACACTATCAATGCGCATTTTGTGAGATGAAGCAGATTTTTTAAAACCTACACAGTTCTGTTCCATTAATGAAAATTGCACACGGATGCCAGTAAAAAAAGGAAACCAATGTTAATAAAATGAACTATGGAATATTTGGGGGTTACAACACAAAATCATAGATAATGGTTATTTGGGGGTTATAACACAACATCATAGATAATGGTTATTTGGGGGTTATAACACAAAGTCATAGATAATGGTTATACCAGTAGCTTTTTCTATTTTATTTAAAATAATCGGCCAATATATTAATATTTACAGTAGAAAAAAAATCGTTCCATGTAACTTCATTGAGTGACTTTTACACTGAAATTCCCGACGCTTTCGATGCTTTGCATCAATACATATCTTGTTTTGTATGCTGATGACTAAATTTTATTCGCAACGTCACCAGACTCGCTACAACACATGTTAACAGACATAGAATCTTACTGTAATGCATTGTACTTTAAAATAAATACAGCTAAAACAAAAGTGTTAATTTTCGAAAAAGAAACACATTAAACAAACATTGATATATTTCTGTATGGCGAAAAACTAGAAGTCGTTACTTCCTTTAAATATCTGGGGGTTTACTTATTTTATCAAAGCGCCGTAGGCGCTGAAGGCCTGGGGCTAAATTTAGGGTACTTGGAAAGAAGTGTAGTGACTAAACTGAAGTAAATGCAAACGGATCCACGCTATTTTGCTGCCAGATACAGTGTACATGTATGCTGATGTTATGAAGTTGAAGGTTTAATATGTTACTCGTGCTTAATATGTCTATCTGGTTTTAAACACTTCGACCTTTAAGCTAAGGTCATTCAATGGTCAAGGTCATCATAAAGTATGTCAGTGGGAAGGTCTTGTCCAAAGGGGAGTTATGGACAAAAATAAAGTAAATCCAATCATGAACCACAAAGTTATGGTGAATGTTAAGTTATTGGGTGCTTTGACTTTTGAGTTCAAGGGCCAAGGTCATCAAGAAATATGTCCGTGGGAAGGTGTTGATCAAAGAAGAGTTGTGTACAAATATCAAGTGAAAAAAATTATTCTGTAGTATGGAAGTTATGGCAAAAGTATAATTTTTCGGACAGACAGTTCAGAAACCATATGCCTGCCTTCGGGGCATCAAAACAATGTATGTATGAAAAAGTTTAAATTAAATATTAGATTTATGGTTGTATTTTACAGACAAACATTTTCAAGAGATGAAGAGGAAGATTCATAAGTAAGGCTAGGTTTCTTTAACTGAAGTGTTGAACGGATGTCAAGTTTCTCATTTGAAAGCTTCGATAGTGTTTGAGAAATTGTAAGTCGGTAATAACTAGTAAAATATGAAGGATAAAGGTATGTGCTTTTAACAGAAGTTGCATGTCATCATATTATATAAGTATGTAGACTGTCAAGTTGAAAGGTTGGACAATGTTTGAGAAAGATTTTTGTTGAGAATTTGACAACATTTCTATGTACTAAGTCAAAACAAGGGCAGATAATTCCATAAATATAGGTCACGTGGTAACCAGCATTGTCAGTATGGACTTAACAGGCGAAATTGAGCAAGTATTGTAAGTTTGAAGAGGATATCTTTGATAGTTTTTGCGGAAATTGACATTTACAGACAACTAAACAAACGCGAACGCCGACTACCTGGCTATGACAATAGCTCTTGTTTTGTTCTAAAAGTCGAGATAAAAAGGGAGATATTAATTAAGTTATGTGTGACTGGTAGACTATTTTTAGTCAATATAATGACAATGATGGCATTTTGAAAGGAAAGTGCTAAATAATGAAATGTTTGAAAATGGTTTTGAGATCAATCTGAAGGCAGGGCAAAGTTACCAATACCATCATAATAAATGAACAAGTACTTCGTGCTGAGATCAATTAAATGAACACAATGTATCAACAATCTGTAGAACATTGAAGGTAATTGTTATTATCATCAAAGCTTGATATAACTTGCTTGACATAATGAACTATTAACTAATAATCTAGCTCTACACAATGATTTTAAAATGTTTGGAACAAGAATGGTATCATGCAATTCCGTCCTTTTGTGTGAGTATAAACATATGTACTGTAAATGTACAAGGGCTAAATAACAAAGACAAATGCACTAAAAGTTTCAAATGGTTACACAAAAAAAGTAATAAATGTCTTTTTTATACAGGAAAGTCACCTAAAACATACCTTAGCAAAAACATTGAAAAGTGGTTGGGACGGAGATATTTATCTTAGCGGACAACATAGAAATAAACAAGGCATCGCTTGTCTGAGTAAAAGACATACAGGAATAACAGTGGATTACTTGAACGAAATAATTATTGGCACTCAAGCAAGTATAGGTATAAAAATACACGAAAAACAATTAACATTAATGAACGTTTACGGTCCGAACATAGATGAATCCAAATGTTATAATAAATAACCAAGATAAGAACATTATAGTCGGAGAGGATTTCAATAATGTTCTTAACCCATTATTAGACATAAAAGAAATGGAAATCTTTATACTCACTCCAAAATAGGAACATTTTGAATAACATAATTGAAAACTACAATTTGATAGACATAAGGCATACAGTTTATCATAATGAAAGAAAATTCACCTGGCACTCAAACACAAAAACAGCAATATTTTGGAGATAAGATTTTTTTAAATATGCGAGTCTATTTGCAACCTTATCAACACATGCAACATAAAACCAGGATTTATGACTGATCACTCGATAGTTGAACTTTAACTGCATGAAATACAACATGAAAGAGGCCCAAGGTACTTTAAAAGTTAATAATAGCTTCTGAAAAGATACACAATATCAAACACAAATATAACAGGTAATAACCAATACAGTTTAAGATAACAAAGATGCAACTCCAAACACCTTATGGGAAATAATTAAAGGCAAGATACTTAACACAACAATAAGATGCACGTCATTTAAAACAAGAGGGCCGTTAGGCCCTAAGGCGCTCATCTGAGAGCAAAAGGAACTAGACTATTCTGGACAAATGCAAGCTGATTCATGAAGATTAGACCAAAAAAGTGACTTTAAACATGTTTATTCTTATATTTGACCTAGCGACCTAGTTTTTAAGCTCATATGACCCAGTTTCAATCTTCGCTAAGATTTCATTGGGACAAAATAATGTTTTGACCAAGTTTCATGTAGATTGGCCAATAAATAAGGCTAATATAACGTCAACAAGTTTTCACTAAAGCCATATAAGGACAACTGCCCCCCCCCCCATCATTAGAACAAATGTTCTGACTAAGTTTCATGAAGATTGAACAATGAATTTGACTTCTACAGAGTGAACAAGTTTTACTATAGCCATAATAGGAAAACTGCCCCGCCCCCTGGCGGCCATGTTTTTCTTCCAACCGGAACCATTTTTGAACTTGTCAAAGATTTTATTGGGACACATGATCCGACCAAGTTTCATGACGATTAAACAAAAAATGTAACTTCTAGAGTCTTAACAAGGTTTAACAATAGCCATATTAGGAAAACTGCCACGCCCCCTGGCACCCAGGTTTTTCAACAACAAGAAGCATTTTCGAACTCGTCCAAGATATTAATGGGACACATGTTCTGACCAAGTTTCATGAAGATTGGACAATAAATGTGTGTCAACAAGGTAAATGTTGACGCTGCACGACAGACAAGGCACAAAAGGCGATCACAAAAGCTCACCATGAGCACGTTGTGCTCAGGTAAGCTAAAAAAAAAGAAACACACAAACTTGAAAATGAAGCCATAAAAGTCATTGAAGCACTTGAAAAACAGATGCATAAAAGAAACACAAATTATACCACCTCCATTGAAGAAGGAAATTCTTACAAAACAAGGGCTGTTTGTAAAACATGCATGCCCCCCTTTATGGGCTATAAGTTGTAGTAGCAGCCATTGTGAGAATACGTTTTTTGTCACTGTGAACGGTGGTGGTGGTGGTGGTGGTGTAGTGGTGGTGGTGGTGGTGGTGTAGTGGTGGTGGTGGTGTAGTAGAAGTAGTAGTAGTAGTAGTAGTAGTAGTAGTAGTAGTAGAAGTAGTAGTAGTAGTAGTAGTAGTAGTAGTAGTAGTAGTAGTAGTAGTAGTAGTAGTAGCAGCAGCAGAAGTAGCAGTAGCAGCAGCATTACAATACCAATACTTAAGAATGATCAAATGGGAAAAGGTAACCTAGCACTGGCAGTAAATATGGGGTTCATTTACAGGTCAGATTTGGAATCTCTGCTGTAAAATGAGATTTTAAATGAATTAAAGGGAGGCAAATGCTGTAATAAAAAGAACATGCATAAACGGTAGTTGTTTCCCTTGTTTGAACCATGCTTTATCCTTAAAATGCCTATTTCCAGTAACTGTGACCTTCACCTGTGACCTTGACCTTTGACCTAGTGACCTCAAAATCAATAGGGGTCATCTGCGAGTCATGATCCATGTACCTATGAAGTTTCATGATCCTAACCCCAAGCATTCTTGAGTCATCATCCGGAAACCACCTGGTGGATGGACCGACCGACATGAGCAAAGCAATATACCCCCTCTTTTCTGAAGGGGGGCATAAAAAAAATTAATAGAAGGAATTTATCACACACACCTCAATGGCATAATACTTCGAGCCAGGCACATCATGTTGAACACAATGAAAACGATACAAAATACTGTGCAAACATTTTAAAACGTAGAAGCAAACACAAAACTATACACAGACTAGTAGTTTATGGCAAAGACATATCAAATAAAAGTCAAATAATAGAAGAAGCCTATTTTTCGAAACACTATAAACGAAAGAATGTCGAAAATAACAACCTCTGTAAAATAATAACACATCATGCTTTAAAGGAAGAGGAATAACAAGTATGTGAAGGATTACAAACTGAATATGAATTTTGTGCAAATAATAGAACAAGCCTATTTTTTGAAACCCTATAAACGAAAGAATGTTGAAAATAACACCCTCTGTAAAAAAACACATCATGCTTTAAATGAAGAGGAAAAAGAAGTATGTGACGGATTACTAACTGAATATGAATGTGGACTAGCTCTTAAAGAAATGCAAAATAACAAAAGTTCGGGATCTGATAGCATCACTAACAAGTGTTATAAAATATTTTGGAACGATATTCAAACACATTTAACTAATTCACTAAATTATTCATTCATTTAACAATGGTGGTCTTACCACGCGGAAAGCAAAGTGTTAATGATAATGAAATGTTCAAAAAATGGTATCGAGATCAATTTAAATGAAGGCAGGGCATAGTTACCAATACCATTGTAATAAATGAACAAGTACGTAGATCAATTTAATGAACAGAATGTATCAACGACATGGAAGGTTATTGTTTTTAACGTCAAAGCGTAATATAATTTTGCATAATTTAGTATCAATGAATAATCTAGCTCTACAAAATGATTTTAAAATGTTAGAAACAAGAAAAGTGGCATGTATTTCTCCTCCTTTTGTATGAATATTAACATATGTACTCTAAATGTAAAAGGGCTAAATAACAAAGACAAACACACTAAAATTGTAAAATGGTTAGACGAAAAAAAGTCTTTTACAGGAAAATCACATCACACGTACCTGCGCACAAACATTGAAAAGTGCATGGGACGGAGATATTTATCTTAGCGGACAACATACAAATAAACAAGGCATCACTTTACTGATCAAAAGTAATACAGGAATAACAGTGGACCACTGTTATTCCTGTATTATCAGTGGATAGCTTGAAAGAAATAATAATTGTCAGACAAACAAGTATAGATATAACAAGCAAATTTGTTGAATTGATATCCCCCGCCAATATGCTGCTGGACACAAAAATGTTATATTTGACACTCAAAAAAGCATTTTTTCAAGATAAAAAGGGCCATAACTCCATTATTAACAGATAATGTACAATGCGATTTGGCGTGAATTATTATCTTATCAATATATATGCTCATTCAAAGTTTCAATGAAATCCGCCAAAGCACTCCCAAGATATAGCTGCTGACACGCAAACAAATGCATTTTTTCAAGATACAAAGAGCCATAACTCCGTTATTAACAGATGGTGTACAATGTCATTTGTTGTGCATCATCCTCTTATCCATATATATACTCATACCAAGTTTCAATGAAATCCGCCAAAGCACTTCCAAGATATGGCTCCGGACACAAAAGTGCCTATAGTAAAAAGCATTTTTTCAAGATACAAAGGGCAATAACTCTGTTTTTAACAGATAGATGGTATACAATGCCATTTGGCGTGCATCATCCTCTTATGCATATATATACTCATACCAAGTTTCAATGAAATCCGCCGAAGCACTTCCAAGATATGGCTCCGGACACAAAAGTGCCTATAGTAAAAAGCATTTTTTCAAGATACAAAGGGCCATAACTCTGTTTTTAACAGATGGTGTACGATTCCATTTGGCGTGCATCATCCTGTTATGCATATGTATATACACACAGTCGTCGAAATTCGCACTAGTCCGACAGCAAAAAACTAGTTTTTTTAAATTCGGGCTTGTAGGAAATCCAATATTACAAGCCCGACGAGCTTGTACAATTCATTAAACAAAACGAGTTCGAATTTCATTTTCGATATTTGTAAACAAAGTTTTGAGCCGCTAAAATCAACAGCTGCTTATGTTTTAACTCACTGCGCGCACGTGCTGGGCAATCAGCCGATAATTGGATTACTGCGCAGAAAGCGCATGGTTTTGTGGTTCCCGGATTATTATTATGTAAAATAAATCTTTTGCGTTTCGTTCGGGACACAGAGAGTAATGGCCGAACAGTTGTCATTGAAGTACGTCGTTGAGGAATGCGAATCTGAGGTAAGTGTGATTGACGCATTTGTCAACTGGCTTTTTGTAGAATAACCTGGCACTAAATTGCTTATATATTTTCTGGTGGTTCAGGTTTGCTCTCTCTTTCACATGGATATATGAGATACATTGTTAATTTTTTACCTAAACTTAATGTATATATTTATAATTGTGATTAAATTGAAATCCGTGTGTGAAATTAATTTCTTCTTATTTAAGGATCCGAAAGAGGCTGGCTCAGATGAAGAGGAAGCTGACCTGGATGAGGATGAAATTAATAAGAGAGTTGTATTGTGTTCTAAAGATTGAATAAATGAATGCTTCTTTGGATGTTTTATGTTATGTTTATCTGCATTTTTAACAAAAATGTTTGGGCTAGTAAAATATGACTCGGGCTAGTTCAAATTCCCATATTACTAGCCCCACTTGCTTGTAGATTTACATCTAAATTTCAATGACTGTACACATACCAAGTTTCAATGAAATCCGCCAAAGCACTTCCAAGATATGGCTCCGGACACAAAAGTGCCTATAGTAAAAAGCATTTTTTCAAGATACAAAGGGCCATAACTCTATTTTTAACAGATGGTGTACAATGCCATTTGGTGTGCATTATCCTCTTATGCATATATATACTCATACCAAGTTTCAATGAAATCCGCCAAAGCACTTCCAAGATATGGCTCCGGACACAAAAGTGCCGGACGGACAGCTGGACGGACGGACAACGCCAAAACAATATCCCTCCGCCTCTGGCGGTGGATAATAATACACAAAACACAATTAACATTAATAAACGTTTACGGCCTGAATATAGATGAATCCAAATTTTATGAAACATTACATTCCAATAAAATAAATAACAAAGATAAAAACATTTTAGTTGGAGGTGCCTACAATTTTGTTCTTAACGCATAATTAGAGATAAAAATAATGGAAATCTTATACTCACTCCAAAAATAGGAACATTTTGAATAACATAGTTGAAAACTACAATTTGATGGCATAATACTTCTTGCATGGGCACAGCATGTTGAACACAATGAAAACAATACAAAAAACTTTATCATCCGAAAACCATTTTAATATTTCGGGTCACCGTGACCTTGACCTTTGACATACGAATATTCTATAAATACGCTAGAAATACTAAATGTAGGATCCGCTAAATACAAAGACAACAAATATGGCCGACATTGTACCAGATTGGTCGTTTAAAGAAAAAGCAATTTGCTATATTGAAAGAGAAAGATTAATAAAAGTGTTATTATTGTTCATATTAATGTGACTGGAGTTAATGATAAACGTCAACTAATGCATGGCAGTGTTGATATTTATGGAAAAAAAAACGATTCCTGGAATACGATGTGAAACGGTTGAAAATTTTGACCACTGTGAAGAATAACGTTTAGAACCCGTGTCACTTACAACATTTTATATTGTTGGTGAGAAGTAAAAGGGGATAAAGTGGATTTATGCTAGTGTGATGACTGTAGCCATGTGAACGGGTTATCGTACGGCAAAACCCATCACGTAAAGAAGAGTCTTCAACTTTTCAAGAAAGCCTTGTTTTGCTATCAACACAAAGCTCGGAACAGGAAGGTACATAGATTTTTTTTCAAGTATAACAGTTTCATTATTCATAATTGGAGTAAAGTAAATTTTGTAGGAAAAGTGCAATCTGTCAGTGACTTTTACCACATAATCAGGCTCACATTTGCTTTCATTTTGAAAAAGAAAACGTGCCATGTAAGGAAAAAGTGGGATGATTGAACTTTACCGGTACATCACTTAACATCAAACAGCGTACCCTAACCCTTAACACCTAACATATAACAACTAACGCAACACCTTCTAATCCTATTTATCCTATATATTTCCTTAGTATCGGGGGCTACCGCCCCCAAACCCCCGCTTTGTTGATAGTGGTAAACAACTGCGTACCGGTAAAGTTCAATCTAGCCGAAAAAGTTGTGTTGTAAATGCATGGAAATCAAGGACAGCATATTTGAATTTTATGACCGAGTATTGATGTTTTCCTCAAACAAACAACAAAAAAGTATATTATGTCCCAAATACAAAAATTACTATTCTGAAAATGATATACTTTTTGTGTGATCATCTATATATATACATTTTTCATCCAATTGTTAATACCAAATACATGTATTATCCCTACTGGATATGTGGTGTTTACACTTACTTATTAATCCAGTTAAAAGGGGTTTATCATATAAAATACTGAGTAATGACATGCTATGTCGTGAATGTCTGTTTATTATAAAGAGTTCTGCAGAATGACTGCGCTCATGACTGTAGTATTATACTAATTGTTTATGTACACGTACTTAAGGTAACACACATATATATATATATATATATAAGTTCATAGACGATAAAATGTTCACCTAATATATGTACAACGTACGCGCGATTTTCATCATCAAGTCCTTTCATATCATCGTATCTTTAAAAATCATTTTCGACGACGCGTGAAATGTCCATTAACAGTCCACTCGTTGTATGGTACTGATGCTGGTTCACAATTTGGATCAATGTCGACAATGTTGGATCCTAAATGAAGTCGTCTGTTACGTCATCTGATTCTCGACGGATACATCGTCGTCGAAGATATCGGTATGTCGATGACATATTCTTCTTCTTTGTCGGGGTGTTAAGATCTGATCACGATCTCAAATGCGTTATGAACGCATGTTGCTGCAGGCAAACCACGCCAACGATGTCAGGAGCGCTGCTTTTCTCCTTAACTTGTATCGCATTGGCAAATCTTATAGGGTCAATTACATGAAATGATAAACGGGCCTTTTATTTACATATTAATGGAATTTGCTATATAAGCACTCAGATTACTATTCACACCTATGATAAGATATACCCAAATAAAATTAATGTGCTAAAGGAACGCGATTCTTATGACGCAAATTTATGATGTTTTATTTAAACTATACGCGTTTGTCTATTCAATGAAATGCATTGTGCTTTATTATGTTTTATTTACTTTGAGAACAAAAATTTACAAACAAAATCCCTTGTCTTAATGTAGTTATTCTTATAAAGAACGAAAAAGAATAAACTACATATTCGATCAGTATCAAATTTTTAATGAATCATAGCAATATAGTTGTATCATTTACATTGTACAAATAAAAGGTCCACTGCTTTGCTTTTAAGGATATTTACAAACTGTATTAAAATGTTATTTATGCCTAAAATGGTGTTTACCTGAGCGCTGTAGGGCATAATCTAGCGTTGGTTAATGTCGGTGTCACGTGCGTTGTCATAATTTATACCAATTTCGTTACGTACTCGCCTAATTAGTGAACCACGCCTGTCATCAAGTTATGGGCGTCAAACGTGTGTATCTTGGCGTTCATAGACAGATGACATACCATTCCTACGGATTGTACGCCTTCTGTACTCGCGGGTCTCCATTTAATTTGACAAGCCAATTTGTATTCACACCTGGAAAACGTATCGGAATGTCGCTCTTTTCCGCTTAATGTACTTACTAATTGTTTATATGCATTTTGCGAGTCACGATTCTTATATTTTACGCATCGGAATGTCGCGTTTCTTCCCTCTTAATGTACCTACTAATTGTTTATGCGCATTTTGCGAGTCACGATTCTTATATTTTCTGTTCGTTACATATTACTGAAATATATCTATTATATCACCCGTAGACTTAAATATGACATTTTCATTTCATTCTAAACCCGTAAATCAATGCTAATGACGATACATTATCAAAATCGGACGATACCGTCTTCTATAATCCTGTTTTTACATATTTACTACATATACATATAGTTGTTTCTATAAATTGACAACATTTTCTTCAAGTTCTTTAACAAAATAATTATATACAGATGTCAAATTGTCAAATAATGATGAGAAATTGGGTGAAATATTTGGGTTTTCTTTATGTACGAAATATTGACAAGTTTATCAGTAGCGAGTATGCATGACGGTCAAAAGATTAAATATTTGGATCTGGTGTATGTTTAACAACAAAGGGGTTACAATGCTGTTGACACAAGCCTTAGGCTGTATTTGCATTATTTATTATTTGTACCACAACGCTCATTAACGTGTGCATACTTGAATAGTGACTTCTCCAGTAGGTTGAAATTCAGCCAATCAGGAACAAGCACGTACAGAACACTGACCAATGGGATTCATAACTGAGTTTCACGGGCCAGATGTTAGAGGGAAACAAGGCAGTTAGCGTTTAGACTTGGAGACGTACGGATCGAGAAAGACACAATCATGTAGCAATCACAACGTATTTGTATAACTGAAAATATTAAGTATGTTATACATTAAATTGGACTAGAAACTGATATGTGGTGTTGTTGAATATTTTATCATATATTATGCAGAGAAATTAACATAAATAGAGAGGGACCGACTTGTCCCATGCACGGCACGAGAAAATAGTAGTTAATGCAAAACTCGTCATCTTGGCATTATGCGCATGACGAGATATCGTATGATAGGTTACACACTGGTAATTTAAGAGTATTGAACATTGTTAGTAACTATGTGTCGTCCATGAACTATGAACGATTACGTGACACAGGACGTTAAATGGTGCTCGTGAACCAAGGATTCGAACAAAGAAATACCTCCACTTACGATTACGAAGCCATGAAAAACAACGCGAAGAAACTCCGTTTCGGCAACTTCTGTAACCAGTAACAACGACCGTGAGCCGGGAACAACGACATCAGACCGCACATATTCTGCAACTTCCGGTGAGTGACTGTTTTATTTCCTAACGCTTGTATCAGAGATAACACGGATGACGAGGAAAACATACCGCTTGCTGAATTGCAAAAACATTTGAGAAACAAACAATTCGCGGATATACAGTCAAGCTCCAGTGAATCAGATACGATGTATTCCGATAACAGTAATTCACAAAACTCACCTGTACGTAGAGTTGAAAATGATTCTTCAGATGATCAGATGCAAATTGACGCGGTAGCGTTAAGAAACAAAAAACGAAAATTAACTAAAAAGACTTCACGTTCAAATAACGCCATGAAGAAAGCAATTTTCACGTGCCTTCAGACAATGGCTGAACACATGTAAACGAATAGACTACAAAATAAAGCGAGATAGATGTCGAGACTTAAAGACCCCAGATTTTTGTATATAGAGAAATATGTTTTGAATGTATATGTAGTAAATATGTAAAAACAGGATTATAGAAGACGGTATCGTCCGATTTTGATAATGTATCGTCATTAGCATTGATTTACGGGTTTAGAATGAAATGAAAATGTCATATTTAAGTCTACGGGTGATATAATAGATATATTTCAGTAATATGTAACGAACAGAAAATATAAGAATCGTGACTCGCAAAATGCGCATAAACAATTAGTAGGTACATTAAGAGGGAAGAAACGCGACATTCCGATGCGTAAAATATAAGAATCGTGACTCGCAAAATGCATATAAACAATTAGTAAGTACATTAAGCGGAAAAGAGCGACATTCCGATACGTTTTCCAGGTGTGAATACAAATTGGCTTGTCAAATTAAATGGAGACCCGCGAGTACAGAAGGCGTACAATCCGTAGGAATGGTATGTCATCTGTCTATGAACGCCAAGATACACACGTTTGACGCCCATAACTTGATGACAGGCGTGGTTCACTAATTAGGCGAGTACGTAACGAAATTGGTATAAATTATGACAACGCACGTGACACCGACATTAACCAACGCTAGATTATGCCCTACAGCGCTCAGGTAAACACCATTTTAGGCATAAATAACATTTTAATACAGTTTGTAAATATCCTTAAAAGCAAAGCAGTGGACCTTTTATTTGTACAATGTAAATGATACAACTATATTGCTATGATTCATTAAAAATTTGATACTGATCGAATATGTAGTTTATTCTTTTTCGTTCTTTATAAGAATAACTACATTAAGACAAGGGATTTTGTTTGTAAATTTTTGTTCTCAAAGTAAATAAAACATAATAAAGCACAATGCATTTCATTGAATAGACAAACGCGTATAGTTTAAATAAAACATCATAAATTTGCGTCATAAGAATCGCGTTCCTTTAGCACATTAATTTTATTTGGGTATATCTTATCATAGGTGTGAATAGTAATCTGAGTGCTTATATAGCAAATTCCATTAATATGTAAATAAAAGGCCCGTTTATCATTTCATGTAATTGACCCTATAAGATTTGCCAATGCGATACAAGTTAAGGAGAAAAGCAGCGCTCCTGACATCGTTGGCGTGGTTTGCCTGCAGCAACATGCGTTCATAACGCATTTGAGATCGTGATCAGATCTTAACACCCCGACAAAGAAGAAGAATATGTCATCGACATACCGATATCTTCGACGACGATGTATCCGTCGAGAATCAGATGACGTAACAGACGACTTCAATTAGGATCCAACATTGTCGACATTGATCCAAATTGTGAACCAGCATCAGTACCATACAACGAGTGGACTGTTAATGGACATTTCACGCGTCGTCGAAAATGATTTTTAAAGATACGATGATATGAAAGGACTTGATGATGAAAATCGCGCGTACGTTGTACATATATTAGGTGAACATTTTATCGTCTATGAACTTATATATATATATATATATATGTGTGTGTTACCTTAAGTACGTGTACATAAACAATTAGTATAATACTACAGTCATGAGCGCAGTCATTCTGCAGAACTCTTTATAATAAACAGACATTCACGACATAGCATGTCATTACTCAGTATTTTATATGATAAACCCCTTTTAACTGGATTAATAAGTAAGTGTAAACACCACATATCCAGTAGGGATAATACATGTATTTGGTATTAACAATTGGATGAAAAATGTATATATATAGATGATCACACAAAAAGTATATCATTTTCAGAATAGTAATTTTTGTATTTGGGACATAATATACTTTTTTGTTGTTTGTTTGAGGAAAACATCAATACTCAGTCATAAAATTCAAATATGCTGTCCTTGATTTCCATGCATTTACAACACAACTTTTTCGGCTAGATTGAACTTTACCGGTACGCAGTTGTTTACCACTATCAACAAAGCGGGGGTTTGGGGGCGGTAGCCCCCGATACTAAGGAAATATATAGGATAAATAGGATTAGAAGGTGTTGCGTTAGTTGTTATATGTTAGGTGTTAAGGGTTAGGGTACGCTGTTTGATGTTAAGTGATGTACCGGTAAAGTTCAATCATCCCACTTTTTCCTTACATGGCACGTTTTCTTTTTCAAAATGAAAGCAAATGTGAGCCTGATTATGTGGTAAAAGTCACTGACAGATTGCACTTTTCCTACAAAATTTACTTTACTCCAATTATGAATAATGAAACTGTTATACTTGAAAAAAAATCTATGTACCTTCCTGTTCCGAGCTTTGTGTTGATAGCAAAACAAGGCTTTCTTGAAAAGTTGAAGACTCTTCTTTACGTGATGGGTTTTGCCGTACGATAACCCGTTCACATGGCTACAGTCATCACACTAGCATAAATCCACTTTATCCCTTTTTACTTCTCACCAACAATATAAAATGTTGTAAGTGACACGGGTTCTAAACGTTATTCTTCACAGTGGTCAAAATTTTCAACCGTTTCACATCGTATTCCAGGAATCGTTTTTTTTTCCATAAATATCAACACTGCCATGCATTAGTTGACGTTTATCATTAACTCCAGTCACATTAATATGAACAATAATAACACTTTTATTAATCTTTCTCTTTCAATATAGCAAATTGCTTTTTCTTTAAACGACCAATCTGGTACAATGTCGGCCATATTTGTTGTCTTTGTATTTAGCGGATCCTACATTTAGTATTTCTAGCGTATTTATAGAATATTCGTAGTTTTCTGCACATTCCCGGATAACGTTCGGATTGACGGATATGTTCGAAGGAAGGAGCACGAAGTTCATTAGAGTGCTAGATCTAATACCTTTAAAAAATGTATCAGAACAAATTCCTCTTACTGTCTCCGTAGACACACGTATATTTTCGGCCTAGACCGTCAAGTGAGGAACTTATTCTCGCATGAATATGCAAACAATAATAAAAACTATGCCGTACCCAATGCTTAGGAATTTTACTTCAATAATATTTTTTACGCGTTTTATGACACTGTCATGTTATATAGTGATGTTCTGTATTCACAATGCGGGTTATTGAGAACTTCTTTGCAGGGACCTATTTGTTTGTATAGGTCCCCCTTCTTTGATAGCGCACGAATGACCGCCAAGTGGTAAATCGGACTTTTCCAAATTCATTCATTCGTGGTTGTTTTGGCAGCCAGCCAAGTCAGCTCATCTAAAAAAAAACGTGTGGAATTCTATTGCCTAGGGGCTTCGCCCCAGGCCAAAAACGGAAACTTAAACAGAACGCAAAAATGCATAGCAGACCATGCGTCAAAATCAATGCACCGACTTTTCTCAGTGCTCAACATTTATGAATTCAGCACAAAAAGCAACTCAAAATCTTTGATATCTTAGTAGTATCAATTTTGAATTACTCGTCTGAATTATGGGGTACTACACAGGCAAACGATATTGAAGCCGTACACACGAAATGTTTAAGGAAATTACTGTGTGTAAATAACGCACCTTAGCGCGTTGCATTGAGAATTAGGAAGAATACCCTTTAATGAAATATGGAAAATAAAATCATTAAATATTGGTTCAGACTACTATCATCAAATGAGAGTAGCTTGATCAAAATCACGTACAATATGCTTAAACACGATACTGACAATGAACATATATACAACAATCAAAACTGGGCATACCATGTAAAATCCCTTCTCGACTGCATCGGTATGTCCGAATTATGGGTAAACCAAAACATAACCGAATCTCAATTCATACAATGCAAAAAACGAATATTAGAAAATTATACTCAAACATGGCACGGCGAGATTAACAGCTCTACCCGTCTCTCTACGTACTGTTTATTCAAACATAGTTTTTTCTTTAGAAAGTTATTTGGACAAAATTGATGAACCAAAATATAAAGTTGCCCTAAGCAGATTCCGTTTATCATCACATAACCTAGAAATAGAAAGAGGGCGATACAATAATATTGAAAAAGAAAACCGTAATTATTATGTAATATGAATACTGTAGAAACTGAGTACCATTTCTTACTAGTTTGCCCCACAGTACTGCAGATGGACAAAAATTTCAAAGTTTATAGACTGAAGTCCAGTGAAAATTAAATTATACTTATTAGCCTTCCAAAATTAATATACGAAGCTGCAAATTAACGACACCTACTAGATACGTAATGAGTCTTTTATAACGTAACAACCCTTTAACATTATTACATCTTTTATTTCACGCACAACATATCTTAACTGAAATTCAATTTCTCTCTTCTTATAAATTTGAATAGCATTATAAACAATGTTAATTTGTTTCTACTCCACTTGTTTCATTTGGCTTTTTTTCTTAATGACCAAGCTATTAATTATTTATGAGTGTTATATCAACTTTCAGAAATTTTAAATTTTTATAAATAACTATAATGATCATTCTCGTATTGAAATAATTTGATTTTAATTATTTCTTTAACTTGTTGCTGGATACATAAATAAGATTCAGTGAATGGATACTGTACTTCTTAACATTACATTGTTGTCAATGTTGAATATATTTTTTCAAACGAATATATTACATATGTTTTGCAATAAAACCATGTGTTCAATTTAACATTTAATCCACATATAAAATGTATATGTGTAGGCTAAGAGCTTGTATAAGCTTTATTGCTGAAATAAATGTTTTTGTTGTTGTTGTTGAATTGATGTCGATATACATAGAGCTTTACACACAAGACGGTTCGCGTACATCGTTTGAAACATTTATTACAATTATATCAGAATTCACATTTATATCCGGACTAAGTTTAACTAGGGGCACTTAAAAATAGCACAATAGAGTATTGTAAACACAAACAATTAATCTGGGACTCTAACCATGCCTAATGTTTAGGGATAGAATTTAGTGACGAACCAGAATCAATAATGTCATTAAATATTCCTGAAAAAAATCATGCTTTTGAAACTTGTTTAAATAAATGAAAAAGTAAGAAACTATCGTTAATTGGAAAAAATTGAAAGATTTTGCAATACTCTAACGTGTATATCCACTAACAGTTTTACAAAATCCATCTCAAGACATCATTTTAAAAAATCGCTTTGTTGCAAATAAAGGTGGGACGAAAAACCAGACAAAATTGCAAGAAAGCGAATCAAAGATTACGTGGTGGTTTAAAAATGTTATATATTGACCAATTTTTAAATCCCTCAAAGCCAGTTGAGTAGAAAGATTTATATTTCAACCTGACTCAAAACTGATTACAATATATACCAATATGCTGAATAAATAAAATTAAAAGACCTATGCACATTTTACCAAACAATACTACCTCCATAAATGCTATCTTGTGATTTGTGTTATATGCACTCAGAGACCAATGCTCACGTATTTTGGGATTCTCATTCCATTCAAAAGTTTTGGATGGATATAAATAAAATTTATTTACAACAAGTTGAAACGGTTGGAACACATCGAACTAAAGTTTGCAATTATATCATTCTGCAATTTGATCGTAGCTGATTCCAACAATGCACACATTATACACTGTGTAGTATTATTGACTAAATATTTATATTTAAATGCAAACAGGACAAAACAACGCCACAAGTAGTTGTCTGTGTGCCCTTTTTTTGCTAATAGAATGAAATTAAAATAATAAATCCCAATCACACAAAATAAACTACATATATTTATCATGGACGAACCATCTTTCGAGCCTCTTAATTTTTGACATGTCAAAAATAAAATTGGAAATAATTAAACGTATTTGTTAGAGTTTTATGTGATAAATAAATTGTTTCTACATACCTGACAACTTTAATTGTTTGAAATCGTCTTTTGTTAACAGATGTTAATCATAAACATTGAAAGTTAGAACATGTTTTATAGGTTTTTACGCGAAAATCATTATATAGGTAACATCGCAAGTTTCCAGCACCACCATATCATTTAAAACTGTCATGGCCGACAAAACAATCGTACCTGCTTTCGAACCCTTCATTGTTTACCATTTCAATTCACAATTCTAAGCAGATTTTGTTCAGTTATTTTATGAAACAAAAAAAATAACACTAAAACTTGATTTATAACTCCCGGAATTATTTTATATAAAATATATGCTTCTATCTCCATTTTAGTATTTTTACTCTTCACTTTTATGACATGGCCATTCGAAGACATCATTCCGCCTAACAACTTTCTGTTTGCAGCAATAAGTGTGTCCAATGTCCACAGTTTTGGTGATCACATTGTGTCCATTTTGTTAACACAAGGGAAACACTGTTTTTCAGTTCCTTGGGTTGAATAAGTTTATATACACAACATGTGTCTTCTTCAGGAATATCATCTTCAGAAGACTGACTATCAGACTGCCAATGTGCGAAGGTCCAGGAAGAGGTTCTGGGAGGGTCATTACTCTGAGTGACGTTTGTTGCATTTGTTTTGTTTGTTTTCTTTTGTTGACCGGAGAGACTGGTGTATCTCCGTTTAAAAATAGTTTTGTCCTATGATTTGGCCATGGTCACGTGACTTGTTGCCGCAGACGAAAAGTGTTTATTGTCAAGCAAAGAACATCGAAAGTTAGAACATGTTTTATAGGTTTTTTCGCGAAAATCATAATATAGGTAAAAAAAAATTAAGAAAAACAATGATTTTTACGTATTTTAGGTTTAATGTACTTATTTTACCTGTTTGTGAGGCATTTTCGTAATTTGACAGCTACGCGCAAGTTGTCGTAAACAATGCGCAGTTACACATAAAACGATGACGTTGTGCGCATGCGCATAAAATGTAAACAAATGAAGGGTTCGAGAAGAGGCGAGGTTCGAGAAGAGGTACCTTTACAATAATACTCGCTGGGCGCCTTTTATGCCCAATTAGTATACCAACCCTAAAAAACAGTTGCAAATATACTTTGTAAGATAGGTGCAACTACCTTAAAGCAACATACACTTTTATTCCTTTTTTATTTTGTTTGACCCTGTTTAAAACATATTGTACCCACATCAACCATATTATTTACAGATGTTGTGTACCTTAACGAGAATCGGGTATAAAGTTTAAACAGATTTTCTCTTTTTGTGTATTTTAGAAATAATATGTTTAATGCAAAATGTATCATGTTTTCGGGGGAAATAAATAAATGGAATTAAACAAAGGAAATAATTGAAAAACAAAACTGCATGCACTATAGCCAAATAATCGAACTAGCACTCCTGACTGAAATTGTTTTACAAAAGCTAATTCATTTATCATCGTCAACGGATATCATCGATAAACGAAAGCGCTTGAAACGCTCCTCATGTATAATTTAACAAAACATGTAAACTAAGAAATAATTCGTGTACGTTATAGTGTGTTGTCGAATAACCCACGGCCGGAAGTTTAGATGCGTAGGGATTAAATCACGAGTGCGAAGCATGAGTGATTTGAAACCACGCATCTTCTAACACGGTTTTTACTAAAGATTTATACAATGTATCTTATTTTTTTTGTGTAGTATTTTATGTGAAGTTCCGCCCATAAAAATAACTTTCGGCTGATCTAAAGATCAGATCTCCGTCCGTAGTATTTTGTCATGTGACCTTCATTCATAAAAAACGGATTACTCTGGTGGAAAATGCATCGGCATGTTTTGTTTACTTACAGCGCGTGCTTTCAGTGTATAAGCTACGCCCATAATTATTGCAGAATAACCCATAGACGATTTTCTTCTTTGTTTAAATGAAATTTTGTGCACGTGCCGTGTTAGAATTGATAATAATAAGCTTTTAAATCGCAGTGGTAGCGTGTAAATCTTTGCTTCGTGAGTTCAAGGGTAGGAACTGTTGTATGTCTCTCCTTGTTATTATAATTGTTTAATCAAATTTTTACAGTTTGTCAGTATACTTGTTATTAAATTTCATTTATTACAAATTAACGAACAACTGTGCACAAGTCTCTTTAAACCGTATATGTTTTACTTTATCACACATGCATTGCTGAAATTGTGAATAAATGTACTTTATTAATTATCTATTACACCGAAAGACAACTAGATTGCAATTGATTCACAGTTCAGTATTTTACCAAAGTTTGTTCAGATCTTCCCAACAATTATTTTAATGTCCATTATACAAATACCTTTACATTTAAGGAAGTACCTGCACCGGCGTATTTCAGGCAGAAACTTCACGAAAAATTAGATGAGTATGAACTATTGCTTATGCCAAACTTTTAAGAGGCAACTACATTTTCTGTATTAAAGAAATATAAAAACATGCAAAAAAGAAATTAACTGGCAGCAACTAAGACATCTTGGATAATTTCAGAGAAATATTTTACCACGGCTGTAAAATAAGATCAAATTACACAACTGAAACAGATTTGTAATTAAGATTTGTTAATATTGAACTTAAGTAATGAGTGGTTTACAACAGTATTTAATATTAATATAGGATTAGTCCTAATGGGTACATATCTTTGGTCTTAACATAGAGGTTAAGAAATTGAACAGGTCTGATGAATTATTTTTATGACGATTTGCCAAAATTACAAAAACTGTTCTGGATTTTGTTTAACCCTTCCTTAATAAAAAGATTTCATGGAAATAAATAAGAACTATTTTCAGAGCATAACAGTGCGCCCGTCACTTTGTTTGTTTAAACTGGGTGATGTTCCATAATCTAATGAATAGTTAAAGGGAAATCACTTTAGTATACTAAAGTATTATCCGTGAGAGTTGTCTTTATATATGAATATACTATACAGTTTATTGTACACTTGCAGCTTAGACATTACAGAATAAACATGTAGCCGCATACGCCTTGAGTTGTAATAACTACACCGGCTAGACTACAATATGGTGTCAGAAGTTAAAAAACTTCAGATACAACCAATGGAATTTTGATTTTAATACAATCATATATTTCCAGGATTTCTGCGCTAATTATGACATTCCGCTCATTTTAAAAAGATGGAAAGCGGACACAATATAGGCCAAACTCCAAGGATGGACTGGGACAATGCGGACTTACACCAAGCATTTAAATCGTTCAAATCGCACTGTGATTTCATGTTCAAAGGTCCATTAAAAGGAAAAGACGAAGAAACCAGATGTAATTATTTCATGTTATGGGTTTGCGAAAAAGGACGTTCAATTTATAGTACATGGACATTAACTAATGACCAGAAGAAAGACTTGAATCATCATTTTGATCAATTTGAACAATATTGCAAACCCAAATCTAACAAAATTTACTCAAGATATGTTTTCAAGACCAGAATACAAAAGGATGGAGAAACGTTCGAACAGTTTGCTACCCTGATGGAATCATAGATGAAATGATACGGGACCATATCATATTTGGAATACGTACCCAGAAATTGCGCGAAAGAATTATCAGTGAAGGTAATGATCTAACACTTCTGAAATGTCTCGACATTGCCAGAACATAAGAGCTGACGAAAAGCCAGGTGAAGTCCATGGACACCAGTGGCATAAATGCTGTCGCCAGTGGATCAAAACGTCCAACAAGAACCGAATCCAAGCCAAAACGGAAGGGACGGGATAAGCCTCACCGGGATAAGCCTCACTACGCGAGGGATAAGCCTCACTACGCGAACAGGGAAAAATGTACAAACTGTGGTGGTAGTTGTCATCGTACACGTGAACTTTGCCCGGCAAAGGGAAAGAAATGCAATTATTGCCACAAGATGAACCATTTTGCATCAGTGTGTTTCCAGAAAAACAAGGACAACAGCACCAAACCCAAATATAGAGCCAAAATTAATGAGGTAAATGACTTTTCTGACTCAGATCAAAGTGAAACCAATGATCAATATTTTATCAATTCGGTCGTTTATGATAAGCAAAAGAATCAAGCCCATGTTAAAATCAATGTTGGTCCACAAGAAACAAAAATAATGTTCAAAATTGACTCCGGTGCACATGTCAATATCATTCCAGTACATAAATTTGCAAAGTTAGGGATTAAAGGTCCACTCAAAAACACTAACATCAAACTATCAGCTTACAATGGAACATCACTTAAGGTTCATGGCATGATTCGTCTCCAGTGTTGCTACGACGGTTAACAGTCATACCAGGACTTTTACGTTGTAGACAGCCCCTCCAGTCCCATATTAGGTTTAGACACATGCATGTCTACGAATCTTATCAAATTTGTGTTAGAAATTGAACCAAAACATTTTTTCACAAAGGACACAGTTGTATCTAAATACTCTGATGTATTTACTGGTCTAGGAAATCTTCCAGGGGAATCTGACATTTGCATAAAACCCAATGCTATTCCAGTTATTCGCCCACCTAGACGTGTTCCTGTAGCAATCAAAGACAGACTCAAAAAAAGAGTTAAACAGAATGGTTAAGGATGGTGTAATAACCAAAGTTACTGAACCGTCCGAATGGGTCAACAGTATGGTCACTGTTGAAAAGCCCAGTGGTTCTTTGCGGGTGTGTATTGATTTAAAAGACCTCAATGACGCTATAATGAGACCGCACTATCCATCAAGATCAATTGACGACATTTTACCTGACCTGACTGGCGCTTAAGTGTTTTCAAAATTTGATGCACGTACAGACTACTGGTCTGTCAAATTGAACAAAAAGTCATCTTTCTTGACAGTGTTCAATACTCCATTTGGGAGATATAGGTATCTGAGACTGCCATATGGGATAAACTGCGCACAGGACATTTTTGTTCGGAAAATGGACGAATGTCTTGAAGGTCTACAGGGCATCAAGGTCATTGTAGATGATATTGTTTGTTTTGGACGTAACAGACTAGAACATGAGAAGAATCTCGAACTATTGATGGACAGGTGTCGACAGATTGGACTAAAGCTCAATGCCGACAAAACTAAAGTCGGGCAGACAGAAATTTCATTCTTTGGTCATGTACTGACAGAAAATGGACTGAAAATTGATCCTTCAAAAGTAAGGGCAATACAAGAAATGCCATCTCCACAGTCAAAGTCTGAACTTGAGACAATACTTGGAATGGTAAACTATTTGCAAAGATTTGCACCAAATCTTGCTGAAATGACTAGCCCACTGAGACAATTGTTGAAAAGGGAAAGTATTTTCCGGTGGGACCCAGAGCATGAAACTGCCTTAAACAAAATAAAAGGACAAATACTCTCGTATTTTGATCCAAAAGTTGATGTTGTGTTGCAAGTTGATGCATCACAAAATGGACTTGGTTGCGTTTTACTTCAAAACTACAAAACCTTTTGCTTTGCATCGAAAGCATTGACGGAGACAGAACGAAACTATACGCAAATCACAAAAGAGCTCTACGCTGTTTTATTTGGCATGACAAAGTTTCATCAAATGACATACGGACGACACGCAGTAGTCCAAAGTGACTATAAACCATTTGTTAGCATAACACGGAAAGGTTTGCTATCAGCTCCGCCAAGATTGCAGAAAATGCTATTACAATTGACCAAACATGACTACGAAATAGTGCATATACCTGGAAAAAAGATTCCAGTAGCAGACACGCTTAGTCGCAACTTCTTGCCGGACGAACAGACTGACGTTTGTCAAGACATGGACGCATATGTACATATGATCATGAAAAATATTGCTATGAGTGATAAGAAAATCCAACTGATTAAAAGCAAAATTGAATCTGACTCTGAAATGCAGTCACTGAAACAAACCATTCTAAATGGTTGGCCTGAAAAACGACAGGAATGTTCAAAATGTTTGCTACAATATAGGACTTTTAGAGATGAATTGGCATTCATTGATGGTTTATTGCTCAAGGGAAGCAATGTTATTATTCCGACAGTTGATGTTGGACAAAATACATGACTCGCACCTAGGAGTTGAGATATGCACACAACGGGCACGAAGTGTTATGTTTTGGCCCAATATGACAAAAGACATTAAAGACAAAGTTCTCAGTTGTCCCATTTGTCTAGAGCACCGCAACATAACACAAAGGAACCTATGATTTCAAATCAAATTCCTGAAGGACCATGGCAGGTTGTTGCTACTGACATATTTCACTGGAATGATTGCAACGATGTTGTAATAGTCGATCTATACAGAAGATATTTTTGAATGTAGTTTGCTGAACAATATGAGAAGCGAGACAGTGATACACAAACTAAAGGGTCATTTTGCCACACATGGTATTCCTTTAAAAGTGATAAGTGACAATGCAGGTCAATTTACTAGCCAGGAATTTGACAAATTTCGTAAAGATTGGGATTTTGAACATGTCACATCATCTCCATTACACTCCCAGGGCAATGCTGTTGCTGAGAGATGTATTCAGACAATCAAGAAGATTTTCACAAAATCTTTACAAGCCAATCGAGATCCTTATCTTGCAATTCTCGAGTACAGAAATTCTCCACTTGCTTGTGGACAGTCACCTGTTCAATTACTCATGAGTAGGGAAACAAGATCCATATTGCCAGTAACACAAAAACATCTGGAGCCAAAAGTACAAAATCACAAACAGATCAAAGATAAGATGTCAAAATCACAAAATATTTCCAAAGCAAGATACGACAAACATGCAAAATCACTTAAACATTTATCACAGGGAGAAACTGTCAGAATCCAACAAGATAAACGTTGGAAACCTGCTATTGTAAGAAAACAAATACATGACAGGTCATATATTGTTGAAACTGAAAATGGTGGTGTTTATAGACGCAATCGTTGCCATTTGTTAAAAACAAATGAAAAACCATTGCCTATTTTCGATCCACAATCACTACATATCAGTGACAATTTCAACAATATCCCAAATAATGACATACAACAGCAACAACAGCAACAACAACAACAACACGCATCGGTACCAAATTATAGTAGCAGCCGAATACAGTCAGGGAAACAATATGTCACTAGATCGGGCAGAACAGTCAAGCCACCTCAGAGAATAGACATGTGAAATAACTGTTATTTGATTTTATAATGTGTATGTTTAATATTGTATGTGCATATTATAATCATAATATACAAGTATTTGTATTTTATATAAGTGTTAAGAGTTAAGAAATTAGGTAAATGAAATGTTATTTGTCAAGTTTCAATGTATTTCTTTTCCCGTGAGAAAGTTATATTTTGGATTATATTTCTACAGTGTTAATTGGATATATCAACAATGTTTAGATGAGACTAGAACAACGCCACACTCTGTGTCATTTTAGAGAGAACTTGACCAGTGTTATCAGGATGTTAACATTTACCAGCAGTATGTGAGATTAGTTATCAGTGCTTCACCCATTTACGTGTCTGTGAAACATTTGATATAGCTGGACAAAATATTTGGTTATTTGAACATCATGGAAATACACATACAGATTAAATATTTCCCAAGAAAACATTTGTTTGAAAAGAAGGGAGATGTTCCATAATCTAATGAATAGTTAAAAGGAAATCACTGTAGTATACTTAAGTATTATCCGTGAGAGTTGTCTATATATATGAATATGCTATACAGTTTATTGGACACTTGCAGCTTAGACATTACAGAATAAACATGTAGCCGCATACGCCTTGATTTGTAATAACTACACCGGCTAGACTACAACAAGTGATACCTCTTGGTTTCATGTGTAGAAAATAACAGGTAATCTGTTTAATTTATATACTGACATTATGTATTAAAATATTAATTTAAACAAACACGTTTTAAATGAAAACATACATAACTAGTTATAAAACAATTTGTTGAATATTACGTAATCATTTAAGTATCGGGTTGTATTTCTCCAAATCTGCCACGCCCTTCGTATTTTCGCCTCTGAACATACAATTAAGCAAAGCTCATTGTGCTGTTTTGCTTTTGTTGTAACCATAAGCATTGCACTTAAGCTCGACTTGATAATTTTGACATATTCCGGTTCAGCATTTCGAGGTTAAATAGAGAATGTAAATACTAATAACAATCCAACGATATTGGTTTTTATATAAAGATAATTAAACATCTGTTATAATATTTTGCTCATAATGCTCATAATGTTTTGCGTACATCCAAACGCAGTTGACCATGCACAATGACTGATGGTTTTTAACTATTAACATCACACACATTCACCTTGAATCAATACGACAATCGGTATTTATTATACCGTGTATTCATTTATATTACATAATAGCAATTTGCTACGATCATCCATAATCAAGCTCCATTATTGTTTTTAAACCAACATTTTAACGATAAATATGGCTTCATGCTGCGATGAATCACCATTAATGATTATCTACATACTTACCACGCAATATAACATAACGCATGTATTTATAATCCACATTTTTCAATCAGAATCACATCTACTCCCAAGCGCTCCGTTGTAATCGTTTTGATAGAGTGCGTTGGAATGCTAAAACCCTGTTTTACCATCAATAAGCGGTAGTGTGCAATCTAATTTACAGCACATCCGAGAAGGAGGCTGCTTAACTAAAACATGTGCTAAAATATTGGCTTCATCTCGCTTGCGCTGTTTTTTTTAAAGGGACACGTTCATAGATTTTCGCTTTTAACAAATCAGGTTACTAATAAACGAACAAAACAATTATATTTGATAAATACAATTTTATAATACCAAGAAACAAGAGGACCATGAAGCGCTCACCTAAGTTCAATGTGCACAAAATGTCGAAGACTGACACAAAATCAAGCGTTTCTCAATTATTGTCAAGAAAAACCTTCAGACGATGCTTTATTAATATTGAGTCATTAATGTAACGTGTATAGTAGTAATAGAAATGTTCAAAGATTGGACCAGATGACCTTTATTTTGGACATGCATTTCCCAGATTTAAACTTAGCCTAGATATAGTCAGGATAACAGTTTTAACCTTCTTTCGTCAGAGTTCACTCATAAATTACTCTTCTAGAATGTAAACAAGGGTTTTCTTAGACTAGACATTAAAACATTGGTTTTAGACCCATATACTCCTGGTTTACACTTATAATATAATTTTTCTATCGATATATAGTAACACACAAAGCATCATTGCAACAAGAGTAATTAATGTAGTTCAATGATAGGGAACAAGTATTTTTACAAGATATGATTTAACTAACTTTGTTTCACACATTTGATCTCGTTTAAACTGGGACCAGACATTGTAAAGATAAACATAATGACCAAGTTTTACCGCGAATTAGGCATAACTGTGGCTTCTTTAGAAGAAATAATATTTTATAATTATTTTAATCGTGTGAACTAGTTTTGTTGACATACCTAACTAGGAATCATTATTGGCCTAAATTTTGTATGGAATAACATTCTTAGCAATTTGTATCAAGATTGAACATAACTTTTTGCATCAAGAGTGGAAATAATTGACAAGAAATGACGAAACTATTTTAATTGATGTTTTAGTGTTTAAACCCGCTTGACACAAATTTACAGATGGCCTATATATTGTCTTGATAATCATTTTTGACCAAGTTTTATCAAGATTAAGTCATCAATGTGACATCGCGAGTGATAAATATAACTTTTCTTAAAAGAGGCAATATGGACCGAAATACCATGACCCTTAAGGCAAATAAGTACGCACATGCGACCAGTTATTCCAATCGTTCGACCTGTGAGCCAGTTTGTATGCTCAATTGACCCAGATAAATTGTCGAATTTTTAAGTCAATCTTGACTAAATCGACATTTTGTTTCGAAGCTTTACTTTAGCAAAATGATACATTTATATTCCAAAATTACATAAACAGTTATTTAAATATTATCTATCGCCGTTAGTTATGGTACTTCCTATTTTTATTTTATTTTATTTTGAGATAATGAATTTGCAAATCCATTAGAGTGTTAATTATTTCTTCGTGATGATTTTGAAAACATTTCAGCATATAAGTTACTGTTTGCTGCATATTTGTTTGTCAATCGCAACACACAAGGCATGCGGTTTTATTTGCCAAAAACATTTAATTTAATTTAATTTGATTTAGATAAAACATGACCTGTTTATTGCAAGGATATATACCCTTCCAGAACAGCCGTTCATAATTCGTGTTTTGGCAAAGCTGTCTATGATGTGGTTTTACCTAGATTAATCAAGATAATGTGTGTGCGTCTGGAAAGTGGAATGCCAGTAGAATGGCTCGTAATGTCCCATTTCAGGAGATGCAAACTACTTACAACAATGGTTTAAGGTATAACAAGATCAAACGTTGGAGATCAAATGTTACATGATTGTTAATACAAGCAGATACATTAAAGTTAAATACATGTTATAGGCGTATATATAATGACAAACATTCCAGAAGTAAATATTTCTTCCAATAATGTGTTTATTGTTTGATATTATCCGAATGGTATGTTCATATACAGGAAGAACTAATTATTGTACTAAGCCCAAATTAACAACTCGCAGTGTTTAAGGACATTTCAAAGGAGTAATTTACTGAGGGAAATACGTACCTGTATTCTCTACATGTGAATTATAGTTATGGTTTATTGTTAAAATATATGAACATTGATTTGATAGAGCTTGCTAAACATATAAGCATAGTGGGAAAAAAAAGTTCTTTAACCCAACCCGTGAATACAAGTTTTATATATTAAATATGTCTTTATATGGTAATCTACCAAACATGTGTTTCAATGGCATACTGAATGAGGGCTATATTGTTGAATGCATGTTGATATAGGCCTGTATTGGCCATTATAAAGGGTTTGTCTGATGACGTTTTGGAAAACTATTTGTTTTACGGAAAATATTCCAAACAAAAAAGCATTGTCTATGTACATGTAGCATGTGAGTTTCCAGCAACAAAAATCTAAACAACATCTAAATTGACCATTATTGTTGGTTCAGATGGGATGGGAGAATATTGTGTGATCAATAATAAAGTGACTTTGGCTATGACAGACCTGCTGGTTTAATAACAACTCGGGAATTTGAAGTACCAAAATCAGTTGTTTGAGTTGTACTGCGTAACACAGAATCGATGAATGTGTCACGGTAATTGTGGATAGAAAAACAGCATGATCTGTTTTCTTTTTTGTTTATAACATAGTTTATTTGTGATAAGTTATTTATGCTTAAACTCAATATCTTAAACAATTTAACCTTGTTTGTGTCTGTATGTTTTAAATAAATAAAAAAAATGTTAAAAATGTATTGTTAACAGATATTTGGTTTGTCAATTAGATGTCTGACCTGATTCGATAATTTTGGAAAAGATTCATTAGATAATGCACTGTGGTTTGTATAAAGATTAATTACAGTTTGAGATTTGAGTATATCACTCGCCTGATAAGTATTTATGTAACAATGATCGATAAAGTTTAATTTGGACAAAAAATAAAATGAGAGATTAAATCCAGCATTTTACTCTTCGATTAGATTCACTGATTTGTAACTTCTTCCAATCTCACAGTTGTGTTCTATAAATACAGAACAGTATGAACGGTTTCATAAAGGGATATACGGGAGCGCCATATTGACACCAAATCATGCCGGTGGATCTAAAAGCGTAAATTCTTACGATAGTCATGACTTGTTGAACCAGTGCTTGCACTGCAGTGACACCATTGTTTATAACTATCGCATTGATAGAATGTGTCAGAAGAGATAAGACCAGATACGTATCGCAACGGGCAAGGACAACAGATGGACGCACAAGGTGAATTTTCTTTTAAATCGACATTTGAAATTAAATGTTTTTAATAAGTATTAATTATGTAATACAGTTTATAATCCAAAACATAAGCTAGACATGCATGTGGGCAATTGTTTGACTTAACATTTCTATTGATAACGTACGTTTAATCAATGGCATCATTAAGAATAAGTATAAGTTACACATTCTTAAACAGAAACACAGCAACGCTGCTTATATAAGCCTCATGAACAGAGAGAATTAACTCAGAAATATCGAATACCTTAAGATGAATGTGTATACTAAGTTTAATTATTGATATTATGTGCTTCTAGATTTTAACAAATTCTAGTTTTGCTATTGCCTTACAACAATCTGTAAACAAACATTGATTTCTGAGAAAAAGATTCCCTTTCACAAACCTTACCTCGTCTGTTATGAGTAAAACTATAAAGTTTCATTAACGTATCTTCTGTACTTTTTTTAGATATCGCAGTGAAATGTTGTGCTGACAAACGGGACTGAATTGACGCACGGACATACAGACAGACCGATAGATAGAATTAAACTTAAGTCCCTTCTGATGAAATACGCATACATGTATACTTATAGGAAACGTATAACCCATGCACTTGTTTTCTGAGTATTTTTGCATAGATGATGGCATTGACATGAAATGCTCTGTCTAATTTCAGTTTTATTTGGCGTAGTTTTGATAGCCGCAGGATTCATAGCCGATGTTCATGGTACGGACGCGGATACTTTAATTACAGGAAGTTTGATAATATTTAGCACGGTTTCGATATCATCTTCAGATTGGATGAGTTTGGATGAGTATTCATTAGCGCTTATGTAATAATGCCACATTTCCGTATGTTGCCTTAATGTTGTGACCTGTCAGCTTTTTCTGAATTGTATATTTATTAGCACTAATTCTTTATGAAATATCTAGTCAGCATCGATTAGATATTTTCTAATTTCATAGAATCTTCATTATCCTAATTACATTAACGAAATTATCCACTTTACCAACAATTTCTGACATCCAGATTTATTTCACAGTTTTTATCCCGGTTTGTGTTTCAATATCTTCTACTAAAAAAACTTATGGGATGATTGTTTGCTTATGTGAACAATTACAAGATATTTATATTCGGTGATTAATTCTATGAGTAATCGGTTTTTGAAGATTGTTTAAATTAAATTAAGTTTGTATTGTACACTTTTATGTCTTGGAGGCTACTTTATCATTACATGGTTAATTCTTTTTGGTTCTTGATTATATTATGTTAATGTAAAATATAGTTTTACATAAATTTTTCATTATGCGGTTACTTGAATTTATTTGTTAAGACGCGTCAGATTTGGTTCAGCAGCGTCTGATTTTCATTTCAGACAGGTATGTACTTTGAAAACTCATGCATCAATGCGTTCATAGAATGTGTTGTTTGTTTAGTTGAGTTAAGTCGTGTTTAGTTTTTGACATATTTCAGTAGTACCACGTCGGTCAGTTACCGACCTCATTCCTTTCATAAGTAAGCTGGTGTGCCGATTCTAAACGTACACATGCGTGCATGATGCTTATAACTGCGCTACTTGAAGAAGGGAGAGAATGGAGTCTCCCATGAATAATCCTCACACAAAGTATCTTGAGTGAGTTTTAAAACCGCTAGGAATATTATCGAAAATCAATATTAGAATGGCTTATTTTTGCCATCAAAAAATATTACATTTGCTTTTATACACATGATCAGTGTGTGAACATTTCAGATAGTCCTACTTTTAACACATGTCTTTGTGTAACATACCATTGCAATGCCAATGCAAGGATTGCGGCCATGATCCCATGGACTGCTTTAAAGGGGCCTTTTCACAGATTTTGGCATGTTTGGAATTTTGGCATACAATGCTTCAGATTGATAAATATAAATATTGGATCTAAGAAGCTCCATTAAAAATAATGTATTTATGGAAACAAGAAAAGTAACCCTTAACTGGGCTCGAACCACGGTCCCCTGGAGTGAATGGAATAAAAGTCTATCGCTTAGACCACTCGGCCATCGGTCCTCATACATCGTCCATGTATTTTATATTTTATATAAGCAATCCTTGTAGTATCACGAAATATAACGACAACAACAAAACTCTCCAAATTATTCAATCGTTTTGCGTTGCGACGTTTTATAATTTTGAGGTTTTTAAATCGTCAAAAGATGCATATAATGGGTATTTAGAGCATGGTAAATGTTCAGCATTACTGTTTCCTCATAAATATCATAACTACAACCACATTTGCGAATCTGAAACATTGTTTTTAATTTTGTCAATTTACCAAAACATGAAAAGGCCCCTTTAAATGGTCCATGCTATAAATACAAAAAGGCGTACTATAGTAGGTATTCTTTCTTCCCGATGCAGCTGACCTTTCAATTGTTTATATAATGGATAGGCTTGAGCTGCTACATCTGCGAACGCCAGGAAACCTACGAAGGTTGTACAGCTCATATCACCACCTGCGCGGATGACCAGGTAATAGACGGATGCGGGATTTACCAATAACTTTTTTCAACCTCCTCCAGCTGTTTTAAATGTTTCCATTCACACCACAACAGCGAACATCACTTAAATAATGATTTCAAAACGATAAAGAATTATAGGAAATAACGTTTTTTATGAAATATATGAACCGGGATTAAAACACGGAATACATATTTGAGAACGCCTTTACATCAAATTCATTTGGACGACAACCGTATTTGTCTTAAAGAAAGCATCTTGCGTGATTACAGCAATTTAAAATAACCAACAGAAAGTATGCGAGTGTTTCAATCATGCAGCAATGCAAACGTGTATTTTTAACCTTCTCAAACTGATGCTTGCTGATTGAAAAATATGTCAGGTCGCTTCATTTGAGACTAACTTCTATAATAACTGAGGTTCAGTATAGTGAAAAATTCTACTGTATATTTCTAATTGAGCTACTTTAACTGATGCTTACTCATTCACAAAGTCTCTCGCGTCGCTTCATATTAAACTACAATCTTTAATAACGGATTTGACTGATCATTTCAATACAGAGTACATTTTGTATTGTGCTACATGCAGGAATGTTTCATGGATGAATTGGTCACCGCTACCAACGTTTACTACTCTGCTGGATGCAGATCTAAAGGGGTAAGTCAAATGCTGCTGCAATTAAAAAAATCTTATATATTTTTTGTATTGGAACGAAATACAGGGGGGGGGATATATGCTTCTTCACCGTCAGTATACATCCATTGATATGTTGTCACACGAACGTAATTGGTATTTTAAATAATTCAACAATATTAACAGTATTGCAAATAAGGAATCTCCGATTGTATGTTATGTTTAGAGTCAGGTACATGTATTGAATTGAAAAATGAAAGGTGTAGCAGAAAGGCAGAATTTTGGGAAAGCATTTTATCTTATGTATTGTGATTGTTTAATCCGTCGTGGTTGTTCAGTTCTTCAACCAAACTTAGATATCTATAAATAGTTGTTGAATTATTTATTTATCTATTGTATTATGATAGTTTAATCCATTGCGGTTTTAGTTCTGCAATCAAACTTAGATTTCAATTAACAGTTTCGATTAAATTTCTGCAATGATTTATCTATTGTATTATGATATTTTAATGTGTTCTTGCTGTTGAATCTCGGCAATGCAGTTTATAAACAGTGTTTCTCGTCAAGATCTGTCTGGCATCCGGTACTGGGGTCGGGAAAAGAACTGTTGCCAAGAGACAGGACATTGAATTGCGCTCGTGTTCTCGGTGCTGCAGCTCAAGCAACTTCTGTAACGGGCTTCTCTGTGGGATCAACAGCGGAGGTGCGTTTGTTTTGTTACGATTGTATCAGAAACATTCCAATGATACTCTACGATTGTATCAGAAACATTCCAATGATACACTACGACTGTATCAGAAACTTTCCAATAATACTGTTTTTTTGCGTTTTCTGTTTCGGTTATCATTACGGGCAGTGTACTTATCAGGGCTAAAGTTTAAAACTTGTTGTTAAGTTTTAAAAGGGATATGCAGACATCTATGAACGATGAAGGTTAGAATCGATTTTAACGATTGTCTGAAATAAGATTGCTGATACATTATCAAATGATAACACACCCTAATTTGTACCATTTGTTTATGAAGTTACAAAATCTCAAACGCTTTCAGCCATTTATAACTCGTTGGCTGCTGTGGTAAAATCATAGCAAGGATGAACAGATTTGATCATTTTCAATTCTAGAGACCCATTTATAACATGCAAAAAGTTCAAAATGACCATCAGTCTTTGAATTAAAGGTACTCTAAGTTTGTGGCAAGTGCATGTTAACGATCGTTCGCGGCTTCAATCTTAATACATGCTCATATTGTTTCCATGGTTATATTGAATTTGCAATCCATTTCACAATATATTTGATTCATTCAAGTTAGATCGAAATAGGTTAATAAACATTATTTAATCATAACAACTTAAACTACCTTCACATTTAATAAGAAACAAGTTTGCCACGAAAAGTCAAAACAAGCTATTATGCATTTGGACACCGAAAAGTCAAGGAGTAAAAGCCTAATTTCGAAAGGGATTTCCCCATTTTGTCTTTTAGTGCGATGTTGTTTGTATTATTATTTTTAACAATTTTTTATTGTTATGATTATCTGGTGCATTTTACATCTTTGAGACCTATAACATGTGTCTTAACGCGTTCTCAATAGACTGTTGTGAACAAGTACATGTGTGAAGCAAAACATGTTTTAACCCATTAATGCCTAGCGTTTAGAAAAAAAGGCCATGGCAAACAGCGTAGACCCAGATGAGACGCCGCATGATGCGGCGTCTCATCGGGGTCTGCGCTGTTTGCTTAAAGGGATTTCTGTAAGAAATGTTCTAAATATACAAATAAGTATACTAGACATCCCTAATTTTGGAAATAAAATGATCCAATTTAGAAGGATGGGAGAGTCCACTAGTCATAAATGGGTTAAACAAGTATAATATTATAAGTTCGATGATAACTACAGACGCAATAAACATTTGAATGTGTTAAAGCAACGCTCAATGTTGTTGCTTTGTTTTATAAAGTGCATTGTATTTATTAAGGAACAGAACACAATTCAAACAACAATACAAAATTAAATAAATTGGACTACTTTGTCTCATCCAAAGTTTGTTTGGTCACCGTTAATCTTAACACGTTAACGTCTTCATTTATGACTTCATATAAACGTTATTCATGATACCACATTTGGTTGAAACGCTTCCTAAGCCATTTAGCCATATGACTCATAGGTTTGTAAGTTCCACCCCTTCTTCTGAAATTATTTTTACTCAAATGTTTGCTTTTTTAAAGAATATTTTCCCGTTTGCGTTGCTATAGTTTATATTTTATTTTATTTAATTCATGCAAAGGTCTATATGCTTCCAGACCAATTATTATATACCATTTCAGTGTATTAGGAGTCCATTTTTTTTATGATTTGGGATCTTTAACCCATTTTTGCCTAGCGTCTTGAAAAAAAAGTATTGGCAAACAGCGGAGACCCATATGAGACGCCGCATGATGCGGCGTCTCATCAGGGTCTTTGCAATCATGCGGCGTCTCATCTGGGTCTACGCTGTTTGCTTAAAGGAATTTCTGTAAGAAATATTCTAAATATAGAAATATTACTAGACATCCCTAACTTTGGAAATAGATTGATCCAATTTAGAAGGATGGGAGAGTCCACTAGGCATAAATTAATGGGTTAATAATTGTATTCCAGTAAACAACACGGGTTATCAAAGATGCTACTACTGTGAGAATACACATGACCAGAACGATTGTAACAACATCGTGACCTGCGATCAGGATCAGGTGAAATATGGACTTAAATGAGTCGCGTTTTGAGAAAACTAGGCATAATCCATGTGCGTAAAGTGTCGTCCCAGATTATACTGTGCAGTCCGCACAGGCTAATCAGGGACGACACTTACCGCTTAAATTGGAAAAATGTCATAAAAGCGGAAAGTAACGTCCCTGATTAGCCTCACATTGCTTTTCTTTTAGGTGTGTGGCACCCATGTCGGCATAGCCCCTGGCGGTAGATTTGTGTTTAATTACAACTGCCAACCCAAACGGGTGAGCGTAACAGCACTTACAGTTTGTGGTTTTATTGACGATAGCTAGTAGACCGTTACTTAATTTTGTTTTCCAATAAACCATATATTTAGAAATCTATAAGAAGTAAAAAACAACAAGTATACTATAAGTAACGGAGAGCAAGCCCGATCATTTGAAGGGCTTTGTACAAATGTATATTGAAACTTGAAAATTCAAATTGGTTTAACTTAATCTTTCGACCATGTGTACTTTAGCTACAATGACAAACCCACAGAAAACTTCATCTTGATGCTTTTCAAACAAACAAACAACGTTATTATCTAAGTCGCTTGAAATTAGTTTGTTAACGATTACAATCAGATTGCTATCATTTGAATACTAAATACATAAATTGAATTTATTTGTATTTAAGCAATGTGTTGCTGCAACGCAATTCATCGTAGAACACTACCGCGATCAACTAATACAGGCCACTGTAGGGAAACGGACTACGGCGGTAAGTTCTCGACATACAATGCACTGAATGTTCCAAGATAGTGATATCAGTTTTGTTCAGCCTCGGTTTGTTTTCAATTTGCTTATCTATTAAGGTCACTTACCACTTAGAAAGGAACGTGTACTGATTTCTCACCTACTGCTTCAAATGAAGTTTAACTTCTTAACTTACACGAATACGAACGTTAGGTTAGCGATTGGTATAGAGAAACCCCACTTCATTGACAAGCGCCTGATGTTCGTATCGTCGGTTATTAAGAATGGGTTAGAATAAATCACTTACATGTTCCATGTTCGGAGTTAAATACACAAAAAGAAAATTATGTAAGATAGAAATCTATCTTTTCATCCAATTCATACCAAAGTTGCAAACTTTGCTAACCACCAAACATTTACGTTCATAAATGTTTAAGCAAAATTATTACCAAAAAATAAATATGTTAATCGATGTCTCAGTTCAATTAAAGGGGCCTTTTCACAGATTTTGGCATGTATTGAAGTTGATAAATTTTAATATTGGATATAAAAAGCTCCAGTAAAAAATCAATAATAAAATTAAAAAAAAGAAAAAAGGTAACTCTCCGCAGGGCTCAAACCACTGACCCCTAGAGTCCTGGAGTAAAAAAGTATCTCACTAAGACCACTCGGCCATCTTTTCGTATGCACTGACAAGTGTATTTTATACTTCATATAACCAATCCTCGTTGTTTCAAAAATATGACGACAACAACAGAAGTCTCCAAATTATTAATTCGTTTCGCGTTGCAACGCTTTATAATTTTCGGGTTTTTAAATCATCAAAAGATGCATATAATGGCTATTTTAGAGCATAATAAATGTTCAGTATTACTGTTTCCTCACAAATATCAATACTAAAACGAAAATGTGCGAATCTGAAACAACTTTTTTTCAATTTTGTCAATTTACCCAAACGTGAAAAGGCCCATTTAATTCTTTGCTTAGATTTGCCATATTCAAAACACAATTTTGTACTGACCCAATGCATGGATTGTTTTCATATAATAAAAGAAACCAGTTACCACTTCCAAATTATCCAAGTAATAAAAGTATCATTACCAATGTTATATTAATTTTCCTGCATCTATATTTCGGGTTTTATGTTTTGGTTATGTTCTTACGGCTATTAGTGTAACACGTTTCGTTAAAGACTCAACGATAGGCTTTGTATTTTGCGCTTAATCAGAAATTACACATATTTATGTTAATTGATCATAGACATTGGATGGTATTCGAATTAGGAACAAATTATTTTTTAAATTAAGTATTGAAACAGTTTGAAAAATAATATAAAATATTTCATAATTATGGTGATAATTCATAAATCTTTAACAAATCCAATAGGCTCATGTATAACGTAATTGTCAACCATTCAACTTTGATGTAAATGTATCAGTGTGTTAATTTATGACTAATAATAATGGTGTTTATGACAAGTCATCGATAACTTTTTTCCGAGAGTATAGTCAACAGTATAATATGCAGGAAACTTCACAAACAATGGCCATTACTAAGAGATGTAAACTATACATGTACATGTGTTTGTTCTTATAAGTTTCCAAAACGGAAATTTACCTGCTGTTGAATACGCACAATATGAGATAACGTTCACGGAATCATACATTTTTTTCAGAAATTAACTCTCATTTGAAAGTATTTAAGTATGTTTACAAGTTTTCGCGAATAGGATAACGATTTAATTGACATCCTTATTTTTTGCTTTTTTCTGAGATACGGTGTCCTGCGATTTATAACTATTATTTTGTTACAGAGTTGCAACATCTGCTGCGGCGACACACTATGCAACTTCGGAAGCTGCACAGAGCAAGCGCGTAAACACTGGTTTATTTACATAATGGAACCTCGCTTTGGGAAAACCGGGCTTAATACATGTGCTTAAATTGTCGTCCAAAATAAGCTTGTGCTATCCGAACAGGTTAACAATTACGAAACTTTCTCGGACTGGAATTTTGTCCATAAAGAGACTTCTTTTAAATGAAAAATTCTAGAAAATATCGTCCCTTAAAAGCTTGTGTGGATTACGGAGGCTATTCTGGGACAATACGCACAGACATAAATCACGGTTTTCCCAAGGCGGGGCTAAATTAGTTATTATGTCGAGCGGCGTGACATATTTGCATTTGCACTTTCAAACCGAAGACATATTCATCGATACTAATATTACACAATGTAGAAAAATGTATAGACAAGACAAATGAAAGTTGGCAATTTAATAAATTGGATCTTTATATATATGAATCGGAAATAGAGTAATCTAAACTTGAGATTTAGTGAAAATATATGTATCATGGCTCGATTGCTAAACGCTCTCGAGTCGAATGAGACATGCTGATGTCATTGTTACCAATACTGGACTTACGTTTTCCTTTTAGCCGATTATTACTTACTTGTGTGCATTTGTAACAAATACATAGCGCAAGTTCTTGCCTTTTTAACAGAATAGGTTTTTGCGCCTCTGTAAAAATATAGTGTGTACTTTTGTTTTTCAGGAAAGATGGCTCTCTTGTTAAATAATCAAACCTTTGATCTCAGCACGTTGACACGGATTCCTTAATTAAAAAGCAGCGCTTTGTCAGAGGTGTGAACTAATTAAAAATGTACAGGTCTGCAGTTTCGTTAGTAATTTATTGTGCACTTTATGCCGGCCTGAAGGCATTCCAACGGTCGGGATGATACGATCGGGCATATAGTTGAGGTCACCTAACAAATAAATAGTTCGCCTTCTGCCATGGTTCAAAACAATATTAAGGGGTTATTTATTTCCTTTCGAGGTAAATCCGAAAAATATTTTTCTCAGTAAATGAAGATATTATTTTCATGTGCGCTTACGCGAGTGGATTTGTGAAGTGCATTCAGTTACACAATATTTAGCGATATTATTCCGGAAGCATAAAGCAAAATATATTATTTGATGCATAAACGTATGGTTTTCATACCAGTTTTTTGTAATATGCTGTATGTCTGTGCTAGTGTGTGATTGATGCGCAATAATTTGATTAAGAAATAAACATTCCGGAGCCATGATTGTTTACCATGAACACGTGCCGTAGGTTTTTAAATAATCAATGCGGGCTGCTACTCGTCCCACCAAAAGACATAACGACTCAGTCAATCAAGTGTCGAGTGGTCGAAATATGATGTAACTAAACAAGTACACTGCGATGTAGGCTCTGGCAACAGCAGTAAAACAAATAGTAGAAAAAAGCCAGGAGTATATGTAGATAAGGTATATTTGTGATTGTTTGCTAGTTTAAATTTTGTAAATCAGTTGGTGGCTGTATACGACTATACGTATTGGTGATTAGAAACTGTGTTATTACTATACCTGCTTTTTTTTTTTTACTTCTATCTGATATTCTATGATGAACAGTGTTGAGGTATGCATTACACATTAAATCAACTCAAATTAAAATGTAAAAGGTAGTCCTCATTCGGGCAGAGAAAATATTTGGAATAATGTTCAAGTAATTTCCCTTATATTCTCGCGAAGTTTTACGTAAATTTGTTGTACAAAATACCGCAAAACTGTCCTGTACCTTTCTCTCACGACGCAGAGATGCCACCTCACAGGCTTCAGTGGATGGTTAATATATATCACACCTACTTTACATATTGGTGATGAAGTGTATGCCTTATTCTAGACGCGATGCATCATTCGACCGTGCATTAAACAGAGCGAAAGTTTAAGAGAATACCCATAACGAAACTTACAAGTTGCTCTAATATGAAAACTTCTGCTAATGAGCAGAAATGAATTCGCAAATGTATAAATAAGTCTTTAAGTGAAACATTTTACAATTTATACTTGTCCGTTTTACAAGTTGACGACCACGTATTGTTTCGTCTAAATTCCTTTTGTTGTGTGTCTTAAGATTTTGGAGATAATGGAAATGATTACGAAACCATCGCCTGTCATTGAGCGTTGATATAAATAATAAGAATTTGCCAACTACTCTTTGGCTAGCAAGTATATGCTGGTCAGATGCAGATACACCAGATATTCAGAAGAGATGGGTATTTAGATGTTGGAGCCGAATGCTGCTCATCAAAATAATACATGTAATGACATGTGCAAAATCTGGCCTGAGGTCACGGTGGACATCATAGGGTCAAGGGTTCCTTCCCCTCCCTACGAGCTGTCTCGAGATCATCTGCCACGCGCCAAGTTTTGCTTCTACCCAGAAACGGACTTAATACTGTATCAGTTGGAATCTCAGTTAGTAAAAGGCTTTCGAGGTAAAATAAATAGGTTTGAACAAAAACCTTGCAGCTTATAAACAAAAATCCACACGTATAGACCGTTGCGTTAATATACTTTATTTAGGCACATATGTAATCTAAAAATATAAGATTAAGTCTGTTGTACATGTAAAAGCATGAACATTTAGATATCACAACACCAATATAGATTGAAGGTAGGCTCTTGTCATATTGATAGTTCACTTCTGTACTTGCATTTAATTTAAAAACTTATATAATAAGTCATCAATAAAGAAAAGATGGCAAACGCATAAACTATCTTAAAATACACAATCGATAACCAAAATTTAAATAAATTGCAAAAGGAAAAAAGGTCATATGCGTTTCATAAAATATTGAAAAATAATTTAAGGAAAAATATCAGATCGTCCGCGACAAACTATCGGAATCGATAAAAGCAAAATATGAACGATTAATAATATGCATTTGTATCGGCAATAAAATGAAAGATTCAGAGCGCATTTATTGAACAATTATGCACCTGGAACCAACGATAAAATTAAAACAAGCAAGTTTGAAGCATCGGGTAAAAAGTTGTATGGGAGTATTAAATGATAAGTGAAATTAATAAACAAATAACAATAATAATACATTTTAAGTTACAATAGGTTATAAGCTAACTTTTGAAAAATCAATGGAAGCTGAAACATAAAAAAATAAATAATAAAGTATTTGTATAATTGTGTCTTGTTCTGTGAAAATTGGGTAAAATGCATGTGCCTAAAGTGTCGTCCCAAATTAGCCTGTGCAGTCCCTTTTAATGGTATTTTTCGTTTAAAGGAAGTCCCTTTTTACCGAAAATCTAGTTTTAGCGGAAATTTTTCTTCCCTAATTAGCCTGTGCGGACTGCACAGGCTAATCTGGGACGACACATTACGCACATGCATTATGCCCAGTTTTCACAGAACAAGACACAATTTATGAACATGGGTCCTATCACAGAAAAGGCTGCAACAAAACAGGAGTAAACAAAACAACTATCCTTGAAAAATGAGAATTTTAGTTGATAACAAAACAGGTCAACTTCAAACCCTATTTACAAGGTAACGAATAAAATATATTGTATGTACATGTGGACAGAAGTAAGTAAGTAAATTTGTACATATACTTAAGTATAATTTAAGAGCTTGTCGACAGCTATTTGAATCTTAATACCCCAATTTAAACTTTATTGAAATATCATTTTAAATATTATCTTAATATTTATTTTTTGAAACTGAATACCTAATTTCAAAAGTAGGAGGCAATAAAGGCGTAATATCGTGATAAAATACATCAAAAGGGTTAATTAGTTATTGTCCTTATTTACACCTATTCAACACAAACAATCATTCGAATATTTATCATATAGAGAATAAGAATTTAAAAAACGCAATACATTGTTGTGAAGTGACGAACTACGTGAGCAAGAACACAAAGATATACTTAAAAACCTACGCCCTTATGACAACTTTGAAGAAACTACGCTTTCAGAAAGTTCAAAGAGATAAGGCACGGGAAACATATGTGTTTCCTTAAGTAAACACAGAGACACGGAATGGAAAAGAAGCGATAAGGACGAAAACAAGTAACGTTTAGAGTTTGACTCAAATGAAGAGAATATCGGATTGCTGATTACAGCGGCCAATGCAATTTGTTCAAAACGTGAATTTTCATATAGCCATTCGGTGTAGAGAAATACTAGTATGAACATGTGTATGCTGATTAAGTTATATTGTACAAGAAAAAGCGTATAGCATACATGCAGAGCTTATTAAACGATGTTCTCAAACTTGATAAGAAAATAGCAAAACTCTTCTCAATATCGACTTTCAAGTCACAGTTTCCAAGTGACGCATTTCATTAAAAAAGTTAATTCGTTTGCTTAATAATAACAAACAGTGTTAGTTCAATAGAATAATTGCGAACACAGAAACACCGAATAGAAGACGAAAATAAAGAAATCTCAAAATGTTAATAAATGTTCTACCATTGCGGAGTGCGTACGAGGTTATTTTTAGATTCGGTTCTATTTATAGCAACCAATCACCACGACTTGCTGTTCATGAAGGTCTGCACCTCCGTGAAAACTGCGTCTACGCCTCCTTCAGCAGAAATCTGAAATTTATACGACCAATTTATTACCAATAACTCGAGCTGGACCATCTTCAATATGTTCACATATACTTTGTATTTGGTCTTAACATGCAATTATTTGTTGTATTTATTGACCTGTGTTATACGTTTAAATACGTTGACTTTTTTATTGGTCGATGTATGCATAGTCAACAAACGAGTTTTAAATACATTAACCACTTTGTTCGTATGTGTTAAACGATATTTCAATATAATGACCACTTTGTTGGTAGCGGTGATAAGAAGTTCAGCTGAAAATTCACTGACCGATCTTACTGTTAACAGTCAGTCTTTTGAAACCTTGACCTCTGTGTGAGCGCTGAGGTGGCAGTCAGTAAACCATCATACCTTACATTTTACGAGCAAACAAACGTTTCATACCTTGACCACTTTGTTCTTGCCAGTGTAATGGTCAATAACTGGTTGCGTCTGGTTGTGGAACGTCTGCAGACGTTTCTTTATTGTCTGCTCGTTGTCATCCACGCGCCCGCTGGTCTTGCCGCGCTCCATCAGACGACTTACCATGGTGTCGTCTGACACCTCGAAATACAGCACGTTGCTGCATTCCGTTATCTGAATATATTGGTTATATTTTAATTAAAGTAAATATATCACAAATGGATAACACAATGCAACCAGATATGAAATAGTTGCGTTCGCATAAATGTTGTTATGTTCCTTAAGGAAAGAAAACTGAAACAAATGCAAAGGTCCGAAACAAAAAACATGACATGTATAATTATGTATATTCCGTATGCAAATTTATTTAACGATCTATTGAACATAAATGACCGGTATAAATACATATCATTTTACAAACATTTTTATGTACATGTATTTACCATGTTAAACTTGATACCGATCACCATATCATACGCCCAACACCAATCGTAATGTTGATTTTAAATTAAACTTCACAATCTTACATTACTGAGAGAGCGATTCCACAGCTGCATCTGCCGAAGAGGACTCATAATATCAGAACGATGCCATTTATTAAAAGCCACCAGGTGTTAAACGTGTGCGGTACAAATATGAATAATCATGGTTCATGGTAAAATCAAACCACACATAAGCAAAATGCTTTGCATTAGCCGTCCCAATAAGGTGACCCCAGTTTTATTATTGCAGGCGTGCTTGTTGTCAATTTGTGTGTCTTTATAGTAGAGTTGTTTTGTCTCTTACCAATATCAATTGGCAATGGGCTCCCTACCATACACAACCCACATGCTAAAATGAGGTTTCTCCCCACCTGATACTCCAATTTGCTTATATTTGCGCTTTTTGGGAATGTGTACACTTTTACTATTCACGTTAGCCAAGCGTGGTCCCCATGGAAACACGAACCTCTTTCTCGAAGCGCGTACCCTGGTTCATCTCACGCGGATACCCGTCGATGAGGAAACACTTGGTCTCCGACATCTTCTTTTCCATCGCCTCTCGGATCAGCTCAAGGACTACGTCCTGATTACGTATACAATAGCATATTAATATAAAAGATAATAATTGAGAAAAGGGATTCAATGCATATGAGTAACGTGTCGTCCAAGATTAGCCTCTAGAGTCCTCACAGGCTTATAAGGGACGACACTCTCCTCCTTTATGTATGTTCGTACAGATTAAAATTATTTTAAATGAAAAATGCCATAAATGCCGAAAATATCGTCCCTGATTAGCCTGTGCGGACAGCAAATTCATTATGACATGTTTTCCGAGAGTTTTTGCGGCTTAATTGTTTTTAATCAACCTATTGATATTCTTAATTACCGAGTGATATACAGCAAACTGCTGTGACAAATATATTATTTTTCAACAGATAATATGCCGATAACTAAAGACTGCAAGAGCCATAACATATTAGTACTGAAATAACGATATCTACTTGGTCGAAAATAATATGATTTTGTGAACAAATATGTGTACACCAGGTTATACCAATATATTATACAATATATATTATACAATATGCCTAAAACTATAAGCTTCTACGTGTGACACACAATCATAAATAAAAAAACTAGCACGCGTCAACGCTTCCTTTTTATGAACAATGGGAACACACCATTACCGATATTTAGTTATAGTTTGAATGTATGTTCGTTCAGACTTTCATTTTGTAACGACATATGCATGCGAACTGATACACCAGATTATACCAACAATTAGGCATGATATCATATTTTATTTGCTTTTTTGGCAAGCGAGAATTATACTTCACAATAAAAACAAGCAAACACACATGACGGGGAAACATATTGATACATAATTAAAGTCTTACAAGAGATACGAGCTCTCCTTTCTCCATAATCTCGTTCAGCCGCTTGCCTCGTTCTGAACCGGAACCCACTTCCTCCCGAAGCAAGTCCCCGGATGAAAGATGGCAGAAACCGTATTTCTCTACGATCTTCGCACATTGGGTACCTTTTCCCGACCCAGGGCCACCTAAAGTATATTGATCCATTTAAGCCACTTCTGACGAGGAAGTGTACACGGCATTACAGGTAAATTTGAGCGTGTGTATGTTTTGTAAAATTTTGGCCACCAAAATTGTGTCCAGATACACATGAACTCAATGTAGGGAAGGTCGAATCCCCCTCCACCATTCATGTCTCCGCTACTTGTTTTGACAATCGAGCATTTTCACATTCCCAATATCGAGTTCTGTGGGAGTTGTCCCCCTTGATGTTTACCACGTTTATTACATAATCGACACCACGTGTCATCTTAAAATTATGAAAGAAATGTACACACTCCTGTCAGTGAGTTTTCACGTGTTCATGCGAGATTAAGATCTAATAATCTACATAAACAAGGTTTGGCTGGAGAACGTGGACTGTCTGTCTTTTCAAAAGCTGAAGGGGTTATCACTTGATAGTCGATATGGCGACGTCCATGCCGAGGCAGGTATTTTTCGCCGTTGTATACCCTTTATATTACTTGTATATATATTTTTTTTAATACCGCTCACTTTCCAACTATATCAGCAAGAAAGTTACAAGCATTTATTCGCATTAATATTCGCTATATATATCGATTAAACTCGCTGTGAAATTTCTCAGCGGGATGGCCTAATTACGCTCCACTAAGAAAATTTGCCGGGAGTAAAGTCGAGATATTAAGCGAATTTTAATACAAAATAAACGCCAATCATCTTTTTCTTCTGATATGGCTGGAAAGTAAGCGTCATTTAAAAATTAAACAAAAGTAATAAAGGGTATAAAACGGCGAAAAAGAACTGTCTCAGCATGTACGTCGCCACCTTGACTATCACCCTCTCTGAAAACAACACTTGTCTAAATTGATTTTTTTCTCATTAGCGACACTTTACTTAAATGATAAAGTTCATTGTGTTTTTTATGTATACGTTAATGATATTATTTCAGAAGTTATTTTAGCGATTATGTATAGATAAGAAACGTAAAATACCGCTATATATTTGCAAACAGTAGAAACCATTATAGAACTGCAAATCGGAATAATTTTTTTGATTCATCGATACATGATTTCGGGAATGTGAAACTCGTCTATTGAAGTGTTTTAATAATTTTAAACATTCTCAGGAAATATTATATTTATTGTTTATGCAACTAGCACCGTGCATTCATGTGTTACTTCAATTAACCCATTTATGCCCAGTGGACTCTCCCATCCTTCTAAATTGGATCAATTTATTTCCAAAATTAGGGGTGTCAAGTATATTTATTTCTATATTTAGAATATTCCATAAAGAAATTCATTTAAGCAAACAGCGCAGACCAAGATGAGACGACGCATTATGCGGCGTCTCATCTGGGTCTTCGCTGTTTGCAATGTCCTTTTTTAAGGACGCTAGGCATGAATGGGTTAAAACAAGTACCGTTTTCAGTGTTCCGATGATATTGATGACGCGCGTTCAGCAGTTCTATCTCGATATTAAATTATATGCCAAAAGACATATCAATTACTCACTAAGGCTTACTCACCAACAACAAAGATGACTTTGGCATCCTTCAACGGTGATGAACCTAACGATAGAGAAAAAGAATAACACTCCTTAAACAAATATTGCCAATTGCATATCTACATGTCTAAATGCATGGTCATACTTTTAAGTTTAAACCATCGTATAAACTGCGTATGCTTTCCTAGAGCAAACTGCACATTTCCACTATGCTATCACAGGAACCTTATCATATTCATTTATATTTTATGAATGCCATTAAAGTGTAAATTATTCATGGCTTTATAGAGTGTCACACTTCGATTTCAAATCAAGACGTTTTCATCTGAGCAATAAATAGTTAATTTGTGTATATCCAACCACTATACATAATCAAGCTACATAATAACAAACAATTAAATTAGGTACATGCCCCACATAGTTGACAGGAAACAGGAAAATGTTCAAGACAATAAATGAACTTTTTGAACTATAACAATAGGCTTGTTTTACATGTATTTCAAAACTATGCACGCCGAATTAAATACAAATAATAAAACTTAAGTTTTACATCAAATCCACGCATTTTGCCATGAAGTGTGATTCATAAAATCAACAGCATTTTTGCATGTGACAGAATAGCAAAAACAGCAACTCACTAAACATAATATGATAAATATGATATAATATGATAAATCACAGACGTATCAGAAAGTATTAACAAACTAACCTGCATTATATACAATACAATACACATGAAACAAATATAAGAATATTCAAACTAACAATAGAGGTGCTTTAAAGCTAACATGAGTTGATCATGTTGTAATTATTACTAATGTAGTACAGGTGAATTTGTCATCGCTCTTTTCATATAAAACACATTTTATTTTTTTGTGTGGAATTTCTGTCCTCCATATAGTGTGCGTTTACCCATGAAAGCTGGTGCAATACCTGTACTTGTAATGTTATGTCCAATCAAAATCAAGATTTAGTCAGAAGCAAGATGCTCATTGGTCATTCGATATATCTTGTTTTATTGAATTGGAAATTACTGAACAGGCTTGCATTTGCCAAGACCGGAAAGTGGACTTAAGTCCATCCTTGTGGTCTTCCTTTAATCCAACCTGGTGAGTTGTTAAACTGTTTTCCCTTATTAAACATTTTTTATTAGGAAATCTGTGTGAATTAGTATAATTATTGTGATATTCATTTCATTCACATTTTGTAGTATCGCTTGTTTTGTTCTGTTTGTGAAATACTGTCGTGATTTGTTTAGTTTTTTCCGTTACGATTATATTGGTCTACGTCTTCAATAAAATGGAAATAATTATCCATGGACTTGGTTTACCATATGCCACCCAACACCCACTACACTCAAATTAACAATAATTCATAAAATCAAATGGAACAACATGACCTTATTTGAGCATGATTTCCGAACAAAAATATCATTTCAAACATCTTCTATTAATATAATAGTAACGACAAAAGAACGTCCCTACCTGATTTGAGCATTTCGTCAAATATGCCTTCAACCTGTGTGAAAACTTCCGCGGGACCCGCTTCGGCTGATACCTGGACATAAATACCTCAAAGTTAACGTTTTAAGCAAATGTTTTATCTGGGATACAATAATGTATTCAAATCGTTTATCTTTTGAAGTTTAGGTAAAACTTTCAAACGATACCAAGAGTAATCTATACTCTATAACGCAGCATTAATGCTGTTCACGCATATTTGTAAAATTCTGCGTTTTATAGCCACACACCTTCAAATGAAATACATGGCATAGTAAATTTAAGTATAAATAAGAAACATATTTTATGTATGTCAATTAGAATATATCTGGTGGTTCCAAGGTTCCAAGGTAGAAATCCGTCTTTTTTGCGCTTTAAAACTTGAAAATAATCGCGTTTGTCGAAATGGACGTACCGGTATACGTCTAGAAATCCTACTTTCGGTTTTAAAAGCGGTATCGTTTAAAAAATGATAAATTACTTGCTAACTAGGCAATAAATTTAATTTTATCTATGCCAATGAGAATATATCTGGTGGTACCAAGGTAGAAATCCGTCTTTTTACGCTTTAAAACGTAAAGCGTTTGTCAAAATGGACGTACACATATGGAAATCCTACTTTCGGTTTTAAAAATAAAAAATAATAATTAATTACTTGCTAACTAGGCTATAGATTCAATAACAATTTTGCACACTTTCAAATTGCATCTATATGTATTGATTAACATGTAATTCATTTCAAGGTGTGTGGCTTTAACTGCAATTTCAAATTCAAATATTTCAATAAACACATTTTTATAAATAAAATTTCATTCGTATGTGTCATCATTTATAAATCAGAACATGGAATTTCTTTTACAAAGGATTTTGACGTTTAAATGTTACATAAAATAAGTAAAAATCAAGTTAGACATGTATTTCTATACTTTCTATTATCTTAGTGTAATTCAGGGACCTATACAAACAATGTTTGTATAGGTCCCTGTGTAATTAGAATCCTTCGTAAACACATATTGATGCATAAATGCAAAACTCATGTTAATAAAACAACGTATAATTTCTTCTACCAAACGTCATCAATTTTATTGTGTGGAAATAGCTGGTTTTTATTGTTTGCGAAGTCTTGATTTCGATATCCCGAAGTAATATTAACTCGCCATTAAGGTAAATTACTGCTTTGAATTCGTTTTGTCCTCAATTGCTCTATGTTTTGTACACAGAGAACAATACACGCGAGATCAGCTTTCGCATGTGGCGAGTTAAAACGTATGAAATAATTTCCTTCTTAAGTGTGTGCAAAATAAAATGTAAAATGAATGCGCCTAATCTCGCATTACGTATGGGTTTTATGTAAAGCTTGTTTATGAAAAAGTAAACACTCTCACAAATTCATATTAAGGGTGAAGAGAATAACACTTAAAGGAAAGTTATAAAGATATACAATACCTTCTTTAGTTTTCCTTGTTTTTCGTAGTAATCTACGACCGGAGTAGTTATGTCGTGGAAAGTCTTCAATCGTTTCTTTATCGTATCTTCATTATCGTCAACACGACCGCTCGTCTCCGCACGTCCCATAAGTCGCTTCGTCATCGTCATGTCGCTGACTTCAAAATACAGCGCGAACTGACAGGGCGTTACCTGAGAGACAAGGCAAAATTTGCTAAAGCTTATTTATAGAAATGGCCATGATGGCCCTTACGCGCTCACCTGAGTACACCGACAAAAGTGTTTAAAACTTGACCTCGTGATCTGGCCCCGTGTTCACAAAACGATTTTGCAATCGAAAATGGATTTTAAGTTTAACTGACATCGATTTACATTTTTGCCTATCAACTACAATGAAAATCCATTTTCAATGACAAGCAGAATCGATTTTCGATTGCAAAAAATGCTTTGTGAACACGGGGCCGGGTTTTAGTCCAACTTGGCCCGGATATTTACCAGACAGTTTTGTTTGGTCAAGATCAACCTTCTGACCAAGTTTCATTAAGAAAAAAAAATTGTTGCCTCTAGATACTTTACAAACTTTTTTTCTCTAAGATTTGACCTCGTGACCAAGTTTTTGGACGCACGTGACCCAGATTTAAAACCACTTTGGATAGTTTCAAGCAAAGCATTTTGACAAACTTTTATCAAGATTGAGTCATAATTGTGGCTTCTAGATGGTAACAAGTGTTTTTTTATCGAAGAATCTATCTATTGATCAGGCATCGTCCAGATAAATATTCTGACCAAGATTTATCAAGGTTGAGTCATAAATGTGGTCTCTAGAGTGGTAACATGCTTTTTTCAAACATTTGACCCTTGATCTATATTGGGTGCACGTGACCCAAATTCAATTTCGGTATAGATATTGTCTTATATAGATTCTGACTAAGTTTTAAAGAGATAAATATGGCCATATGTGGCTTTTAATAAGATAACAATATTTTTCTAAGATTTTCCCGCGTGACCTAGTTTATAAACGAACAAAAATCAGATTCGAACTCCGCTTTTGTATTGCGTAGATTAACATTCAGACCACGTTTCATGAAGATTGGATAGACCATGTGGCCTATAGAGTGCTAACGAGCAAAACGTTGACGACGCACACCGCCGGACATAGGGTTATCACAATAACTCGCCTTGTGCACTTTGTGCTCAGTTGAGCTAAAAATACTCGTCAATAACAGAGAACTAACATGGGACAAGTCACATTTAGTTGTTTTGACAAGATGCTAGAAAAATTTGTCAAAGAAATCGAAAAATACCAAAAACTCTCATTACGGGGCAAAAACAGTAACAGGTAGTTTTCAATTTTCCTTAAACACAATGATTTTCCCATGTAAAAGATTATACAAACGTAATCGTGTATTTGTTCACGTTTAAAGTCTAATATGTAGCTATCGTGTGACCCCATATTATATTGTTGCATCGGCATATTCCAAACTTATTTCTAAAATTAAATCCGCCAAGTTATATTTAAACTCTTTTTAAATCCATAGACGACATTATGACGTCACACACTTACCTCGTTTTCGAACCTGGTTCCCTGCTCCATTTCGCGCGGGTAACCGTCGATGAGGAATCCCTTGCTGTCTGCAGCCTTAGCGAGCATTGACTCCTTCAAGAGTTGGAGTACTGTATCCTGAAAAAGAGATTTCAAACGTCATGCGTCTGTTCTGGATCGACCCTCGAATGTGTTGGTCGACAAATAAGGATAAAACTAGTTTTTTTTTGATCGACCTATTGTAGAATGGCAACAAGCTGCGTTAGTTTAAAATAGAGCCTTGGAAAAAAACAGCGGTCCTAATTATTAAAATTATATTTCTGAGACTACCCCCGGTAGATAACAACATACGGCAGGTCAATACCTCGTCAACCTATGGTGGGTTGAAGTTGACCGCGGAACGTCATGATCAACCCTCATATGGTAAAACATCCTAAATAGTTTTATGCCGTCAAGGCAAACACTCGCAAGATTGAAAACAACTCGCTATTTGGCTAATGTTACATTGATTCACAGACGATTTAAACCCTGTTTGTCAAAATTTATATCCGATCATCCTCTTCAGAGAGGGTAATCATGTGACAATCAAGATGGCGACGTCCATGCAGATACAGGTATTTTTCGCCGTTATATAACCATTATTTATTTTATTAATTGTTTAAATGGGGTAATCACGTGACAGTCAAGATAGCGAGGTTTTTTTTCGCCGTTTTATACCCTTCATTTATGTTATCATTATTTTTAAAGGCCGCTCACTTTCCAGCCAAATCAGCAATAAAGTGACTAGCGTTTATATTTCGTTTTAATATTCTCTCTATTTATCGACTTTATTACACAAGCATTTTCTTAGCCACAGGCAGCAGTATCATAAATTTGCCCCCCACCCCCGAGACCCTACCCCCCGAGTTTACCCCAGGGGTTCCAGATTGTTAAAAGTACACCTATTGTGTATGGTTTTACTTTTCAACATCGAATATTGACAAAAATACATTGTTTGAAAAAATAACACTCGTATAGGTATTATATATACACAAGGTATGAAACGCACTATATGTCTATTGCTGAAAGATTGTGGAACACTGGACGTGACTTTTTCACCGAAAACACACATGTTCCCATGCAGTTGCCGACAAAATGCAACTGGATTCATTATAAGACAGTAAAAACAACGTGATTACACAACTAACCGATCTCCTGCTCGGCTAATAACTTTAATATTCAATTAAATTTGACTTTCACGCTATATGTCACTCGGTGTTTCATCTACACATGTACACCATTTTAATTTTATAACGCGTCATCTGGTTGATTGTTCTCATTGTGTTGGCCAATGATATGGCGTTTTAGAACCGAGCATTCGATCGACAAAATAAGACAGCAAAACACAGACATGTAGCGAGAAAGTCGAATTTAATTGAATATTAAAGTTATTAGCCGCGCAGGAGATCGGTTAGTAGTGTAATCTCGTTGCTTTTACTGTCTTTTAACGAATCCAGTTACTTTTTGTCGGCAACTGCAGGGGAACATGTGTGTTTTCGATGAAAAAGGTCACGTCCAGTGTTCCACAATCTTTCAGCAATAGACATATAGTGCGTTTCATACCTTGTGTATATATAATACCTATACGAGGGTTATTTTTTTAAACTGTGTATTTTTGTCAATATTCGTTGTTGAAAAGTCAAACCATACACAATTGGTGTACATTTAAAGGGATCTTTTCACGCTTTGGTAAATTGACAAAATTGAAAAAAGTTGTTTCAGATTCGCAAATTTTCGTTTTAGTTATGATATTTGTGAGGAAACAGTAATACTGAACATTTACCATGGTCTAATATAGCCATTATATGCATCTTTTGACGATTTTAAAACCTAAAAAATATAAAGCGTTGCAACGCGAAACGATTGAATAATTTGGAGAGTTCTGTTTTTGTCGTTAAATTTTGTGAAACTACGAAGATTGCTTATATAAGGTTTAAAATACTTCATGTATATGTACTCGGCGGAATAGCTCAGTAGGCTAAAGCGTTTTTACTTCAGGACTCTGGCAGGACTCCAGGCGTCACTGGTTCGAAACCTGGTCCGGGCAATATTCTTTTCCTTTTTTTAATTTTATTCTTGATTTTATACTGGAGCTTTTACGATCCAATGTTTACATTTATCGATATAAAGCATTTAATGAATAAGTTAAAAAATGCCAACATCTGTGAAAAGGCCCCTTTAACAATCTGGAACATCTGGGGTAAGCTCGGGGGGGGGGGGGGTAGGGTCCCCCGGGGGGGGGGGGGGGCAAATTTATGATACTGCTGCCTGTGTTCTTAGCGGGAGCTTAATTTTGTGATCCCGCTAAGAAATTTCGTAGCAAGTAAAGTTTAGATATCGAGCGAATAGTAGTAGGAAATAAACGTTAATCACTTTCTTGCTGATAGGGCTGGAAATGAAATGGCATTTAAAAAAACTTGAAGGCTACACAACGGCGAAAAATACCTACCTCGATATGGACGTCCCATCTTAACTGTCACGTGATTTACCCTCTGCCCTTTAGACCAAAAACTAAAATTTTTGAATCGTTCATCACTTACTTAAAAAATAAGCTTGGCTAATCTCGGATCGACAATCGGAACAGTTTGAAACAACAATCCAAAAGATGAAGGAGAATATTTAGAGCAATACACCTGGCTGAAGAAATATGAAGAAGAAAAAAACGCTCGAGAAGTCGTTAACATTCCTTGCAATCAAAATGTATGGGCAAAGTCGCTTAATATGATATAAAAAACCATCCGATTATTCTCCGAAGCTATACGGCAACACTTGGCGATATTTCTGTAAAAAGATCTAACGAAAGCCGCTGGTTACTTCTCTGATACGCTAACATTTGTTGATTTAGTGATATGCAATTTAAAGCGGCCAGTAACAAGTAGTTGCTGAAAGATCATTGTATTTTAACATTTGTACGGCGCCGATTGTAAGCAAAACTGCGCATAGCTGCATTAAGCACGTGTGTTGACCAGTTGTCTCAATACATAGTGAAATTCCATTTGACATTTCCGATTCATCGCATGACATTCGTTGTTAATTATTTATCATTACTAATTCATCGAATGACATTCTGTTCGATGGTATAACAATACTGGTTCAATGTATGACATAGTAATACGTTTGACACGACCAGTCAGACATCTGTCAGACACATATGATTAAGATTAAGTATGACCAGCTAAAATTAATACTGCATGTGAAATGAGAATTGTAGACTGCTGTGTCGTTTTCAGTTTAAGGACGTTTTATTTCATTGTTGTTTACCTGAACGTTAACGTCCACATGTCGGCAAAAAAAAAGCGAGCATCGTGGTAAAATAAGATATTAACCGCGCTTTTGAAAACCGTGTTTACGTCATTTGCGCAAAGTGTCGTCCCAAATTAGCCTATGAAGTCCGCACAGGCTAATCAGGGACGAAACTTTCCGCGTTTATGGAATCGCCATTTAATGGAAGTCATTTAAATACAAAAATACAGTTAAGGGGGGAAAGTGTCGTCCCTGATCAGCCTGTGTGGATTGTGCAGGTGTATCTGGGACAATACTTTACGCATATGTATTAAGTCCGGTTTTCCCAGAATGATACTAACATATATCTTATATTTCCTATGATTTCTCACGTGAGGTCCATACTTACCAGCGGAACAAGTTCCCCCTTCTCCATGATGGCGGTGAGCTCCTTTCCCCTGGCAGACCCGGACGCGACTTCCGCTCGCAGTAGGTCGCCGGTGGACAGGTGCGTGAAGCCATACTTGGCCACGATTCGCTCGCACTGGGTGCCCTTTCCGCTTCCGGGGCCGCCGATCACGAACACGACCTTGATGTTCTTTAGAACTGAAATGTCGCGGTAAGCATTTGTATGAGAGCTGTGTTTGACGCTGTGTCTAGACTTAACGTCTAACATATTACTGCGGCATTTCGTTAATATCAACGTCGCGTGAATGCAAAACATTACATATTAAGCTAACTGCCCTAAAGCGGCTATAAAACAGAACTTATTATTCATATTGTGGAATAGAAATATAAGTAACGACACTGAACTTTACAAAATGTGTGTATATCAATACGAATAATGGAAATATATCCTTCAGAACAAAGGACGTACTTAAACGACTTTATTACAAACTAATGTTGCAACTAAGAAGTTTAATTGTTGCTTGCTACATGCGTCTAAAGAAGAAACGATCTAACCTGCCGATGTTCAAAGACGTCTAAATGAGTCAGCCACTTATCATACTACAAAACGGATAATACATACCATTCTACATAAGGTGACCATGTTCAATAATAATATACTAAATGCAGATTTTTGTACGATATATTCTCATTCAGGTTGAAATTAAGTCGATAATTGATTTACCATTTGTTAGATCAGAAAGACAACTAGCATTGACAGTCTTGTAAAAAACACAAACGAATACAAACTGGTTGCCATTTACGTATTTCGATGCTTTTTAATGCTCTTCTGCACAAGTGGCTAAATTATGTTATGACCCATAATACACCAACCAATATAGTTTTTGAGGAGTTACTATAAGTCGGGTAGCGTGGTCATAAATCAATTAAAATGTCCTCAGAGTTACGCTACGCGCTTATTATATTGACTCCGCCTTCCAAAAATGAAGTCCGTTGACACATTTGACAGTAGAAGGATCTTAATATTAGACATTGACCGACGGGAGGCGGAAAACTACAACGGGCGAGGCATGGTATGGTATTGCGCAAGGGGGGGGGGGGGGTTAGAGGGTTAAGGTTAGGGTTAGGGGTCGGGTTAGGGGTCGGGTTAGGGTTTGGGTTAGCCTAAACCCAACCCTAACCCGACCCCTAACCCTAACCCTTACCCTAACCCTATAATGGGGTTATCACCCCTGACCATGCCTCGCCCGTTGTAGTTTTACGCCTCCCTTTGACCGACTGACAATTGAAGTGTAAGCTTGATTGGTGACTGAAAGTGCTGTAAATCAAATATCGTAGAGAAAATTACAGCGGAAAAAGGTGGGACACAGGTCAAAGTTTGGCATAATGGCAACATGTTCAAAGTTTGGCATAACGGTAACGAGTTCAAAGTTTGGCATAATGGAAGCAAACATACGATCGGATTTTTTTTAAAAATGTTTTCAACACACAAAGTATGACAGATTTTAAATATACGTAAAATATACTAATTTCTGTATTTATTTAACATTTCCTATGTTCCAACAACGTTGCAAGTTTGAACAATATCTTAAGACCATTTTATCGAACACCCGGTTAGAATACTTTTACTATAATGGTACCACGTCTTTCAAATATAAATAAGCCTCAATGTGGGGGGGGGGGGAGGAATGGGGCTTAAAAGTGTCGTACCAGATAAGCCTGTGCACAGCTAATGAGGGACGTTACTTTCCGCTGGTGTGGAATTATTCGTTTAAAGGAAGCCTCTTTTTAACGAAAATCTAGTTAAGGCGGAAAGATTACGATCTGCACATGCATATTTGAGGCGAAAACTTCACGCAAATGCATTCAGCCTGTTTTTCACAGCGAGAGGCTCAATTTTTGTCAAATCAATTAAGAGCGCATTTGAGATGAATCGTATATATGCATGATGTTAACTCTAAGAAGAAAAATCTATGTCTTTTACTTCAGATCATATTGAATCATACAAACGAATCAACAATATGGAAATTTGCTGAGCAACTTCTGCTGCTGTCTAATCCTATGAAACAGAACAATACATCACGCGGCATGATGGCCACACGACACACACCTCGTAACAGCAAGTCAACATATGTGAGAAACGCTGGAAGCATAACCTCACGCGAATCAACAATTAATCAATAAAACTACAATGTATATATGATATGGGGTTTACATAGCTTTGTATTACACCGGAGTTACACCTGGAAAAATGCCTCCTTCGCAAGTTATTATCTGGCAGTTATTCAAGAATCACAGCACATTAAACTTACTCCGACAAATATTAAGATCTCTTGGAAAAGTGTGCATCTGTCGGAGTCCGGATTCGTTATTTTCCGGTCGAGTGTCGTGGACTCGGAAACACAAGCGCACAGTTTGTACGGAGATTAAAGACAAACGTTCGGAAAAGTCCGTGTCTCCAGTAACAATTGGTGTAACCCATATTTAATTCAAACCCTTCGAACTAATCACATGCACTCGGAAAATAACAGAAATTCCAAACGCACAAACCTTCCTCTGGGGACTGTTTAGGTTCCTTGGGCTTCTTCATGCATATATTTCCCATTTTTGCGTAAAATCCTTCAATGCTTTATCTACAAAACTGTTCAAAAGTCAAAACACCTCCGCCGTTCTACAGTAGACAGGTAAGCAACGCGATGCCGGCTATATGTATATTCGACACTTTTAAAAACACAAGTTCCACAGGCGCTGAAGGAAACGGTGGAATTCCTATCGTAGCAACTGCACAACAAAGTTATAGTTTACCGTAGTTCACCCAATGAAAACGCATCTGCACCTCAATCTACACCAGCTTTTACAAACCGCAGTATTTCTGATTGACATCGGGAAAATGCGTAACACTGAATAAAAGTATGTTGATCACGCGCTGATCACTCTTAGACGTTTATTTTGTGTTCACTCTTAGATCCCTTTACAGTATTATGAAATAGTACAAACTTAAAACAATGTGCTGTACACTAATTACTTCTCAATTAACCAGCCGTATTAAAGGTCAATTTAAAGGCGGTCATGGACTAGCATGCTCGGAAAACCTTACAAAAGAACGAAATTGATACTTAATATCAATGATTGAGTTCAGTGTACATTATTTCCTTATAATAACAATGTAGAACGCAACATATGGAGTTCCGATGGCTCAAATATAACAGCGTCTTACGAAAATGGGTATTACGCAAGATGCGGTCAGCGTAGCCTACGCAATAGCAGTCTGGTGAGGAGCCACGCTGTCCGCTTTTAACTCAATGAAGGTTTCGCGGTCTCATAAGCTGAAATGGTAGCTCAAGACCAGACTGGGCGGATGTGCAGGCTTGTCTGGAGCTACGCTGGCCGCATTAGACATAAGACTAATTTTCCCATGACGCTTCTAATATACATGTATAGTAGTATATATTTAGACATCTTGGGAACTTAAGATAACTAAAATAATGTTTACTTATAGAGTATATACCGGTATTCTTAAGATTAAAGTTAAATCTTTATTTGGATCTTATCAACACCAGGGTCAGATTTCGAACCCATACATAAACTGTAACCCTATATTAAGTGACTTCTCACAGACTTTTCTTTTACCGGTGTTTGTATACTATATTATATGTAGAAAACCCTGTGAGCTTCATAAGTGAAGTAAATATGAAGCTACCTCGCGGACACTCGATACATAAAGTTTTGAATAACACCAACACTTTAAACTTAAGCAGTGCGTTTAAACTCTTTCAATTGTTTTGCAACTAAAATAACATATATCTAACTCTCGGCTATAACGGAACGGACCACAACCCGCGCGCTTAGGTTTGCATGATACATAACTTATCTATTCCATCGGCCGTTACGTCTGCTATATTTAATATGTAACTGTCCGAGGACTGTATTGATACAAAACAATTGACAAACATAGAGTAACCCAAACCCAGAAGAAAAACGCACCTCAGGCAATTCTTACATGCTTACGGATTAAATCCTCAAAAGAATACAAAGCCTACAAAACCAAAGTTTAGAACACCAAACACCATTATACTCCGTATATTTCCGATATAAGACGTCAACTATTATATGCGATATTGATTTCTAGGGAAAACGTATCCCGCTGACTGCTGTGTATGGTAGTATTGGCATGGTAATCACTTGTATCGACGCAGGGATGTATAATTGATTATACATCCCTGATCGACGGGAGACAAAAGTCGATTAAAAGTGATGAGCTTAGCCCTCCAGAATGCTCGGACCTTTTTTGTTTGACAGAGATAAATCGAACAAAAGAGCCAAGATGTCCATTTAAACGGTTTTTAATTTCATTACATGTAAACAGAGAGGAAGAGTATGTGTAACGTAGTCTCCCTTGTAAACACACAATACCGGGTAAATAGTTTTAAATAGTTTTAAAACGTCGACTACAACAAACGAAACTTTTAAATTTTTGATTCCTCAAATTACCCATTACTGAACAAGTTAAATTCGTCATAGAAAACAACGTGAGTAGTTTAAACAAAATATTGATTACCTATCGCTTTTCCTTATTCGAAAGAGCGAGCTACGGTAATCTCGCGTTCAATTTGATCCAATTAAGTTAAATTCTCGAGCAAATCACTACCGATGTTGATTTGCATAAACAAACGTGTAAGACATCTATAAAACCACACTTACGTTTTAAATAAATGTCATTCATTGATATCGACGAGTACATTCATTGTCTTCGAGTAATTATATACTGCATAGTATCCCAATATTTAAACGGTTTTACAGCGTATGAGTTCAAATAAACAGCAATATAACTATTTATCCCATCAATTAATTATTAAAATACAGACAGAGCGTCGTTCATGACGAGTCTGTGCGGACGCTTGTGTGTTAAGCACCGTTTTCCCATGTCGCGGCCCACATGTATCTTTATGTACCAGATACTGCTCGCCGATTTTAGCCGGACATTTATCTATAGGCACGAATGTATAACACCTGTGTTGCGATTATCGTATCTGTTGTAATGAGTGATATACATTTTAGAATATCTATTGCAATAGTGTTGGCAAATCATTTTACTTAAGAAACAAGCGCGCAAACAAAATGAAAACGCTATCAACAAATTAAACAATTCAAGATCGTTGCGTATGGTGATAGGAGTTTAACAGATATTTAATACATGTTGGCACGCTAAATGCTATTAAATTAAAACATAAGTATAAGGCCATTGTATATGAAACTACTTCTTCACTTGTTGAAGGTTAACCAAATCTATGCGCCAATCGACAAATTGTAAGAATATGCTAGGTTCTGTCAGCAACAGCAGAGAATTAATAACTTTAATATTAATACAATTAAGCGACGCAACCTCGTTAAGATATATTAGGATAACACCCGCGGAGAAAAGAATGTGTAGGTAACCGTTGCGTGGCTCAGCGACGACGACCTACGGATATATAAAACAAATTTAAAAGTGCGTGGGACATTGAAGTAAACAAAAACGTTTTTTTTTTAAATTTTCAACGTCGATGTCGCGTTCACGCCTTACAATTGTCGTTCACGTTAATATGTTGACGAGCTGCTTAACCATCAGAACAGTACTCAAATATTAAGGCCGAACGTTTTATACACAATATTTTATCAGATGCATTAAATATACTGAAAAGTATGCGCCCAATCTACCACTGCATATAGGAAAAAAGGAAATCAAGTAACCTTTTCAGGAACGAGATTCTTGTTACCATCCACTAGTCTCATTCAAGACAAGAAGTGACCAAATGCTTATAAAATAAAAGGGAGATCATACAAGACTAAACGCGGAATGTTCTTTGCTCGTCGGTTAGAAAAACTGAAACTTGTACCAGCTGAATCCGCGGATACGTACTTTTGTCAGCGGCAAAACTGAAACTAAAACTCTTTAACTTCCCTCGTTCACGTACGTGTGTTGACGGAAATATGAAGAAATAAAAGCGAAAATTAATATTGTAAATACACAATTTAATTTTAATTATACAACTTAATTCTAAATTGTGGAAACGGTAATTGGCCTGCTTACTATCACGAATGCTACACGATAATTTGGCACATTCTAATCCAAAAGACCCGCTTTCTCTGTAAAGAAATTGTTCCATCCAACTGATCATAAAGTGAACGACGAAAAAGCCCACGAACTTTATTCCACAATACTAAAATGATCCCCTGTAGTCATAACTGCATATGAACGATGAGCCGCGCCATGGCAAAAATGGTTAACATGCCAAATGCGACCAACGTAGCAACAAGCCAGTCGGTGCCATTATAGACCAGTCTGAGAATTCGATCTGACTGATCGGCAGCAACCCTGTCCGCTATACAGTATCGCAAGGTTTCGCGGTCTCGTTAGCGAGTGTTATGACTCCCCATCCGAGTAAACGGATGCAGAAACATATGTGGAGATATTTTGTGTACAGGTCTTATGACCCATTTTCGCACGACGCGATCCCCAATGATATCACATGCGAAAATAACACATACATCCAGTTTTATGACAAATACTAGTACAACAAAACGCCCTTATGCACAATAAAACTTAAACTAAACACAAAATTCCCACGTATTTCTAGCGGAATGTGCAAACATGATATAATTGCCGCTGGTGAAAATGATATCGTTTGAAGCAATTGGCACATAATTAAGTGTGATGTAAATGCAACCGCGTCAACTTGTGCCAAATGTTGCCTGTCTATGCTTTAGGGAATGACCGGGGCGGAATGATTAAAACAGTATTCATCCATCATTGGTGGACTGTTTTCTCTTACTTATATATCTATTGTTATTCAAAACGATGATGAAACATGTCAATATCGACAAACAACAATCGGTACGACGAATTTTACTGGCAGTTTTTGAACCGATAAAGAATACACAATAAATCGGCAAATTCTTGAAAGGACGTATAGGTAATTTATGCTAATACAGGTCAATGTTTTCGGAGAAGGAACTCTTTAGTAAACCATGAAACTACCACAAGTAAAGTTCTTACGTAACAGAAATCAGTGAGTCGGATATGTCGTGTGATGGGCACGATTAAAGAACAAAACTGCAAATACACATATCCCAAATTGAACTAGCTTTTGGAAACAATGCTGACCTGTTAATTATCCTTCCGAAACCATATACCACATCGGCCGTTATTATTTAAATGAAACGTTGATTCAATTGACCGACGCTGTATCCAGAGGTCAGTGTCTGTTCCAACGTCTAGCGCAATCCGGGATACAACATGGATAAAGAAACCGAACGAAGCGCTACGATGATGCGTAGTCACATTTCACTTAGGTTTCACAAATATTGCACACAAACCTCAAGTTGTTATCGCACAAACTTAGAGCGAAGCTTCTCAAATCTAAATTTACTTAGTTTTAAACACTGTCCAACAAAATACTTATATCAATAATATGAATATCTTTCGTTGTGCATTTACTGCTCATATCGGAACAAAATGCATATTTAATTTCAGAAAGTTTAATTTCTGCATATTCTACAGCAATCTACGTATATCAACATTTCAACAATATAAAGCAAGTAGACATAGCAACAATAAAATAAACTCTGTTCAATTATTCATTTATGATAAAGCTCGCCCACATTAACCCGGCACTGACCTTTATGCATGTACAAACTCTAAAATGTCTTTACAATGAATATGTTCGTTTTCGTATATTAAGCTGGCCGTGGCGTAGTGAATATGGTATCCGCCTAGCGATCGGGAGGTCACGGTTTCGATCCCCACTGTGGGAGCGTTCTTTAGATCTCCCCCATAGACACCAAGGAAACGGCCTGGAGAGCGTTTCATATAAGTTTAGGCTTGTTACGCAATCGAGCTAAAATAATTAGGTCTAAAAAAAACCTACCAATATAGGAACGGAAAGGTTATTTATGCGTATGGAATTAGGAGTATCAGTTTAATGGCGACAAGCTATACACGTTTTTTTTAAATGATTTTGTAGCAAGATGAACGGTGAAAGACTGATTGTTATTTGTGTAAATATAGTTTTCAATAAATAAAGCGCTTAAAACAAGCATATTGTAAAATTTGATAACAAAAAGGCGAATATATAAAATGTATGGGTTTTCTTCGCCCAATTTACATACATAAGAATTCTCTATTAATCGAGTTTCTTTAATGGCATATTTAATCAATTAACATATAAATATAGATAAAATAAATGTATAAAGTAAACATTTAATTTTTTTATAAAACAACATATCACAAACTTAAGTCAATAGTCAAAATATATTATCACAGATTTGAGAAATATCACTAGAACTAAGGCCAGCACTACAATAGTTCAGATTCAACACATGTCAAACAAAATCAGACAAAAGTACAATAAAACGTAATGTCTGATGATTACTGAATATAAACAAAAATATGCAAGCATGTTAAAGATTGCAAAAAAAAGTGTGCCTCCAATAATTCAGTATCCCAAGGTAAAAGATTGATGTCAAAATTTGATTAGGAAAGTTCAAATATTAAATATGACTTCTATAATCAATGAATGTGCAGTTTTGATAAATAGTACAGAAATAGCGCCAACTATGCTTAATGTTGCTTGCAATAATTGTGAGTGCATAATAAAAGTACAACGATGTTCAAAATGCTTGCAGTTCAGAAAATGTATTTTTATTTAAATGATTATCATCAGTCACATGATTATGAATAATAATTTGTTTTGTAATGAGGCTGAGCAAGCGTTGTAAAACAAAAAGTCCCTGAAAAATTGCAATGTCATGTGTTCTGCGATCAAATTTAGTGTGAACATAAAAGCAAAAAATCTAAAAAAAAAAAAATTCTATGAGTTGTAACAACTGCACATTTTTTTTTTCAATTCCCATAAAAAAAAACAGAAACAAACTTAATAGTGTATTAAACAAGAGATGTGTTTGTCAGAAACACAATGCCCCCTACTGAGCTGCTTTGAAGCCATATATTTGACCTTTGACCTTGAAGGATGACATTGACCTTTCACCACTAAAAATGTGCAGCTCCATGAGATACACATGTATGCCAAATATCAAGTTGCTATCTACAATATTGCAAAAGCTATGGCCAATGTTAAAGTTTTCAGACCGAAGCACAGACTGACGGACAGTTCAACTGCTATATGCCACCCTACTGGGAGACATAACAAACATAAATGTTATTTAAGCAACTCATCTGAAGGCTACTGGTATTCGGTCATAACAAAGGTGTTTTTTTTCTCTCATCATACCCCTTGAAGACATTATCTGCCATTTTTTTCTTTATTAATAATATATTTTTTGGTTGTTGTTTCATGAAAATTGTGTTCCAAAAAGAACACTGCTATTTGAGAACCAGTTCGTTACTTTTGTTTCAACCACCAATCCTTTATTAACACTTAAACATTAGAAAGTAACTAAAAAAACTTTTTACGACACGTACAGACATATAAATTTCAAGAAATCGTACTCACATTTTTGTCTTTACGTTTAGTATTATACACTGTGAATACAGCAAATAGTGCTTTAAAATAGTTAATAGCATATGAGAACACTCCCATGACTACTCACTAAAGTCTTCCATCAAATTTCCATCCAATAGGTTATACAGTTATTAGTTTACACAGTCATTAGTTCACTCAGTCATTCTCTTCAAAGTGCAGTCTAAAATTCTTGTTCACAGGGCTTTTTACCCCATCTTTGTGAAATGGCCTTTGGCTCCACAATTTGCGAACAAAATGAGGTTCTAATTTTTCTAACTTGTGAAAAAAAAACTCAAAATTATTTTTAAATTGTTAAAATTTCAGTAGCGCACTTCTCAAAATTGTGGAAATTTCAGTCTCAAACTTTTCAAAATTATAAAATTTAAGTCGCAAACTTCTCAAAAGTGAAAAATATTCAGTTGCAAACTTCTCAAAATTTCAGTAACAAAGTTCTAAAAATTGTAAATTTGTTAGGTGCAAACATCTCAAAATTGTCAATGGCCATTTTTAAAGAAGGGAAAAATCCCTGCTTCAAATTCATTATCAGTTTACAAGTTCAAGATTCCAAAGAGTTAGTATTTTTTAATCATCACTGGCTTTGTCAAGGTATTCACTGTGTGCAGGGTTGCCTATATTATCGCCTGTTGTTGTAGCGTGGTGTGCAGTAATAGCCTCCTCAATAACTTCTTCGTTCACTGGCACTGAAGTAAGCAGAAACACAAAGGTCTCATTCATTTGTGGGACAGGCCTGTTTAATTGTGTACGTGTATATATTGTTCAAAGATTTTGTTTGTTATTGTTATTACAAAAAGATGAAACATAACATTTTATTATGTTTCATATTTGACATATTTTGTCAAGATTTTCATGAATGGCGAAATAAATACTCCAATTATTTCTATAGCCAAATTAGCAATATATAGAAGAGGACCAAAATGGCCCTTAAGCGCTCAGCTGAGTTAATCAACACCAATTGTTGACGACATTTTAGTAAAAGGACAATAAGAAATTTAAAACAAGAGCACCGCATAACGGGTGCCACGCTTGGGTGCGAAAGCTTGTCAGATTTTTTTTTTTTTTTAGAGTTCACAGTGAACAGTAGCATGTAGAACTCATCAAGGTGCATTTTCATATGACGTTTCAAAGTTGTAGGTGGAAGCATTTTGATTTTAGAGGCAATGTAAAGGTTTTTATTAAAATTTAATATTAGAGGTCACAGTGACCTTGACCTTTGATCTAGTGACCCAAAAAATGGATGTGGCGTGTAGAACTAATCAAGGTGCATCTACATATGAAGTTTCAAAGTTGTAGGTGGAAGCACTTTGATTTTAGAGCCTATGTTAAAGTTTGATATTAGAGGTCACAGTGACCTTGACCTTTGACCTAGTGACCCAAAAATGGGTGTGGCGTATAGAACTCATCAAGGTGCATCTACATATGAATTTTCAAAGTTGAAGGTGGAAGCACTTTGATTTTAGAGTCAATGTTAAGGTTTAAGCACAACGCCTACGGCGCACAGCGGACGAGCTGGCAATGACAATAGCTCGGTTTTTTTCCGAAAACAGCCTCGCTAAAAAATGACAAGGTATGTTGCGATAGATCTATGATGCCCCACATTTATCTTTTGACATAAAAATCTGCTTTTGTCAAACACAAGCTGTTTGTGGCCAAATTTGACTCATCAAATTTAAGTGTGACCTTGAAATTTCAGGCAATAAGAAAGGTGATACATGCAATGCTCAGTCTCTTCATGATAGTCATTTGTGGTTAGCAAATTACGTTATAAACAAGAGCTTGTCACAGTAGTGCCAAATCCCCGCCGAAATGTGTTTGCTTGTATGACAACATTTGTTTTAGAGAGTAGAATAATATTTGTAAAAACAAATAAAGGGAGATAATTCTTTATGCTCCTGACAAATAATTATTTTGAAATTAAATAAAGGGATATAATTCAAACACTAAGGTAGATAGAGTTATGGTTCTCAGTCACTGCCCTTCTCCTACTTGCCATCTGTTAAATTTTGAAGTTTCAAGTAAATCCCTTCAGTAGATTTATAGTAATGCTCCGGACAAAAATTAACCTTAAAATTATATAAAAGGGGAGATAATTCAAAAACTAAGGTAGATAGAGTTATGGTTCTTGGTCACTGCACTTCTCCTAGTTGCCATATGTTTATATTTCAAGTTTCAAGTAAATCCCTTTAGTAGATTTAGAGTTATGCTCCGGACCAAATTTACTTTAAAGTTATATAAAAGAGGAGATAATTAAAAAATTAAGGTAGATAGAGTTATGGTTCTTAGTCACTGGACTTTTCCTACTTGCCATCTGTTTATATTTCAAGTTTCAAGTAAATCCCTTCAGAAGATTTAGATTAATGCTCCGGACAAAAAAATACTTTAAAATTATATAAAAGGGGAGATAATTCAAAAAGTAAGGCAGATAGAGTTATGGTTCTTGGTCAATGCACTTCTCCTAGTTGCCATCTGTTTATATTTCAAGTTTTAAATAAATCCGTTCAGTAGATTTAGAGTTATGCTCCGGACAAAAAACTACTTTAAAATTATATAAAAGGGGAGATTATTAAAAATCTAAGGTAGATAGAGTGGTTCTAGGTCACTGCACTTCTTCTAGTTGCCATCTGTTTATATTTCAAGTTTCAAGTAAATCCCTTTAGTAGATTTAGAGTTATACTCTGGACAAAAATTTACTTTAAAATCATATAAAAGGGGAGATAATTCAAAAAGTAAGGTAGATAGAGTTGTGGTTCTTGGTCACTGCACTTCTCCTAGTTGCCATCTGTTTAAATTTCAAGTTTCAAGTAAATCTTTTTAGTATGTACAGAGTTATGCTCCGGACAAAAATTTACTTTAAAGTTATATAAAAGGGGAGATAATTCAAAAACTAAGGTTGATAGAGTTATGGTTCTTGGTCACTGCACTTCTCCTAGTTGCCATCTGTTTATATTATAAGTTTAAAGTAAATCCATTGAATAGATTTGGAGTTATGCTCCGGACAAAGATTGACAGACGGACAGGACCAATTACTATATCCCCTCCGAATTTTTTTCGGCGGGGATAATAAGAAATGTACAGCCTTGACAAGCTGTTTTAAGCTGGATACGCGTGACCTTGACTTTTGAGGTAGGGAAACAGGTTTTACACATGCGATGCCATGTCCTCATGGCTGTTATTATGAGTAAATTATCTAAATGAGCATGATTAAACATGATTAAACAAGTGATGTGTTTGTGAAACACTATGTCCCCATATATTTTACCTTTGACCTTGAAAGATGACCTTGACCTTCAACTACTTCAAATGTGCAGCTCAATGAGATACACATGCAGGTCAAATATCAAATTGCTATGTTCAATATTGCAAAAGTGCACATTAAATGAGCGATTTTAACCCATATATTTGACCTTTGACCTTAAAGGATGACCTTGACCTTTCACCACTCTTAATGTGCAGCTCCATGAGATACAAATGCATGCCAAATATGAAGTTGCTATCTTTAATATTGCAAAAGTTATGGCAAAAAGTTAAAGTTGGAGCAAACAAACCAACCAACCAACAGACAGGGCAAAAACAATATGTCCCCCACTATAGTGGTGGGGGACATAAAAATTACAGTCCAAATAAGCCGTTATATAGCAATCTTTAAATGGTGACCTTCACCTTGTAGAAGTTTTACGTGAGGAGACAAGTTTATCTCCTTAGAATGAATAGTAATTGAGCCAAGTTATCAATATGTAGCAAAGTAATGGCTTAGACAGAAATTTTGTTTTTGTTGTTGTTTATGGGCAAATTTGACGTTTTATTAAACTCCTGACCTTTTAAGTAGGAGACGGTTGTTACACACAAAATGCCATCTTCTTATGGTGTGACATTGACCTTTGATGAAGAGACAATAATTTTACATGCTACTTGTTTTTTTTATTTATTGCTTAGTGCCAAGTTATTTAAAAATCCAACAATGTATAGCAAATTTATGGTGAATACTTACATTATCACGCTCTTTTAACGCCAAATTTGAAATTTACACTCTTAGTATGAAATTAACCTTTGAGATAGGGGAGGGGTGCTACACTCAAAATGTCTCATTATGTCCAAAGTTATTTCGAAATTCACTAACAATTGCCCATGTTATGGCTGAGACAAAAATTTCCCACAGACATACAGACAGACAGATGCACAGACTGAAAATATCACTGCTACATGCCTCCTTTAAAAATGGGGCATAAAACAACCTTGAATTACACGCAAATTATACTTACACGTTAACTGAACTATAATCTATATTATTTTAGTCAAAGGGAGTAACCGTGTCAATGTGGATAAGCCTTGTCCCACATGCTACAATAGCTGAACTTATGACTAGTGTAGTAACAAGGTTTGAACAGGTGACCTAGTTTTAAATGCAAGTGATCTGAATTCTGACCAAACATTCGGACCCAAGTTTCATCTAGATTGAGTCATAATTATGGCCTCTTGAGTAATAACAAGTTTTTTCTAAGATTTGACCTGGTGACTCAGTCTTTTTATACACATGCCCCAGTTTCAACCTCTGTCTCCATATTGTCCAAATAAACATTATGACCAAGTTTCATCAGAATATTACTAATCAGCAGTAAGACAATACAGCACAACTTTAGCAAAAGTAAATGTGCATGACAATGGTGCTGAGATGTTTCTTATAACACACAGATGTCATCTATTAAGTCATAAATGAGGTCTCTATAGTGGTAACAAGGTTTTCCGAATATATAACCCGGTGACCTAGATTTCGGATGCATTCGACACAGATTGGAAGTGGGCCTACATATTGTCCAAATAAACAATTTGACCAAGATTGGTTGAAAAACCTGGTCTCTAACGTGGGAAAGAGCTAACAGTTTGTGACACACACTGCACACCATACACCAAACGACGACAGATTAGCAGGACATAGAATGATCACAATAGTTCACCTTGGACACTTTGTGCTCAGGTGAGTTAAAAAATAAACAAAATTGTAAACACAATTCATACAAAGTTTAATTATGATTACCACTTTAATTGCAAGTCTTATTATGACTAATACGTTCTACAGGCATCATACACATTTTAGGAAATAATGCAAGAAATTGTTTTAATACAATTAATTTTTTTTAAATCTTTTATTTGTTTTTTTTACTCAATTATTGTTTTATAATTTCTCATTCAGTAAATTGTGTTTTATCATTTATTGAATTGTGAAATGAAATAGTGTGTTGTAAGTAGACTAAAAACAAGGGCTGTTTGTAAAACATGCATGCCCCCCTTTATGGGCTATAAGTTGTAGTAGCAGCCATTGTGTGAATACGTCTTTTGTCACTGTGAACAACGGCGGCGGCGGCGGTGGCGGTGGTGGTGCATTACAATAACAATACTTAAGAATGATCAAATGGGAAAAGGTAACCTAGCACTGGCAGTAAATATGGGGCTCATTTACAGGTCAGATTTGGAATCTCTGCCGTAAAATGAGATTTTAAATGAATTTAAGGGAGGCAAATGCTGTAACAAAAAGAACATGCATAAACGGTAGTTGTTTCCCTTGTTTGAACCATGCTAAATCCTTAAAATGCCTATTTCCAGTAACTGTGACCTTCACCTGTGACCTTGACCTTTGACCTAGTGACCTAAAAATCTATAGGGGTCATCTGCGAGTCATGATCAATGTACCTATGAAGTTTCATGATCCTAGGCCCAAGCGTTCTTGAGTTATTGTCTGACAACCACCTGGTGGACGGACCGACCGACAGACCGACATGAGCAAAGCAATATACCCCGTCTTCTTCGAAGGGGGGGCCTCAAAATCAATAGGGGTCATCTGCGAGTCATGATCAATGTACCTATGAAGTTTCATGATCCTAGGCCCAAGCGTTCTTGAGTTATCGTCTGACAACCACCTGGTGGACGGACCGACCGACAGACAGACCGACATGAGCAAAGCAATATACCCCCTCTTCTTTGAAGGGGGGCATAATAAAAAGATTTTAACACATTTTGTATTTTTCAAAGAGAGATATCTTAAATTAAACAAAAAAATGCTACATAAAGTGCAATAAAAAAACTTAAATTGCATCAATTATTCAATGCATATTTGAATTTATTTTTATTACAAATTCCCATATATATATGCAATTAGGCAATTATAATATGCACTTATCATTAAAGCATGGTAAAGAGGTATTTCGTAGAAATATGACTAATGAGCAGACAGACAACACTTCACTTTGGCAAAAGTAAATCAGTGCATGACAATGATGCTGAGAAGATGTTTCTTATAATAACACACATATGTCATCTCTTTCTGCATGACCAAATTTGTCTTGTTCTGATAAAACTGGGCTTAATTCATGTGCGTAAAGTGTCGTCCCAGATTAGCCTGTGCAGTCCGCACAGGCTAATCAGGGACGACACTTTCCGCTTTAATGGTATTTTTAGTTTCAAGGAAGTCCCTCCTTACCGAAAATCAAGTTTAGGCGGAAAGTGTCGTCCCTGATTAGCTTGTGCGGACTGCACAGGCTAATCTGGGACGACACTTTACGCACATGAATTAAGCCCAATTTTCTCAGAACAAGACACAAATACCCAGCATTCAAACACAAAAATTATAAGAACATTATTTCAATTATCGTTAAATAAAAGTATATTTGTTACACCTATTTAACACTAAAATATTGCAAGGAGTTTGTTACAGTTACCTTGGATTAAATTTGATAGCATTCTCTCATGGTAACATAAATACTCAAAATCAACGAATATTTTGTAAAACATTTTGTAAACTAGAAATGGCACGGCAGAGGCCGACGCGTATCCCCACGCCGAATGTTTGACCTAGGTGTGCCCCAGGGTTGGTAATGGGGCCATGCATAGCTGAGATTGACCGTATTGTCATAAGAGAAGTTCATCATCAATTAGAAGTGAATTGGTGTAGAAATGAAGAAGTTATAGTAAAAGGCAATTTTGGGTGGGTGTGACATATGTGGGCAGGGCGCCCCAGGGTTGGTAATTGTGCCATGCATAGTTGAGATTGACCGTATTGTCATAAGAGAAGTTCAGTATCAATTTGAAGTGAATCGGTGTAGAAATGAAGAAATTATAGTAAAAGGCAATTTTGGGTGGGTGTGGTCTATGTGGGCGGGGCCCCAGGGTTGGTAATGGGGCCATGCATAGTTGAGATTGACCGTATTGTCATAAGAGAGGTTCAGTATCAATTTGAAGTGAATCGGTGTAGAAATGAAGAAATTATAGTAAAAGGCAATTTTGGGTGGGTGTGGTCTATGTGGGCGGGGCGCCCCAGGGTTGGTAATGGGGCCATGCATAGTTGAGATTGACTGTATTGTCATAAGAGAAGTTCAATATCAATTTGAAGTGAATCGGTGTAGAAATGAAGAAATTATAGTAAAGGCAATTTTGGGTGGGTGTGGTCTATGTGGGCGGGGCCCCAGGGTTGGTTATGGGGCCATGCATAGTTGAGATTGACCCTAATGTCATAAGAGAAGTTCAGTATCAATTTGAAGTGAATCCGTGTAGAAATGAAAAAATTATAGTAAATGGAATTTTTTGGTGGGTGTGGCCTATGTGGGCGGGCGCCCCAGGGTTGGGATTGGGGCCATGCATAGTTGAGATTGACCCTAATGTCATAACAAAAGTTCAGTATCAATTTGAAGTGAATCCGTGTAGAAATGAAAAAATTATAGTAAATGGAAATTTTTGGTGGGTGTGGCCTATGTGGGCGGGGCGCCCCAGGGTTGGGAATGGGGCCATGCATGGTTGAGATTGACCGTATTGTCATAAGAGAGGTCCAGTATCAATTTGAAGTGAATCGGTGTAGAAATAAAGAAGTAAATGTAAAATAACCTAAAAAAATGAGTGATAATTTCTGACGCGGCCCCACCCCAACCGCTATAACTTTTGACCCAGGGGTCAGATCAAAATTCCAAATAGTGCAGGGTCGCACATATGCTCATAGCTACCATGTGTGTAAGTTTCAAGGTTCTAGTGCTTTTAGTGTAGGAGGAGATAGTGGCCTAGACGGACGAACAGACAGACAGACAGACAGACGGACGGACGGACGGACGGCGGAGATAACCACAATATCCCCACCTTTTTTTCAAAAAGCGTGGGGATAAATACAATTAATGCATTAAGTCAGTGTTCCTTATAGCAATAGCCAACATTTCAATGCTAGATGTGATAATAGATTTAACGCCATTTTTATTGTTTGTGCGACAATATATTCATTGTTAATTTCCCACTACGTTATCTGAACATTTACAAGCAAATGCAAGACTGGCTTTGGGGCAGTGTTGGAAGAACAGCGTATTCATGAGAACAACCCTGTGCTTCCAAAGCTGCCCAAAGCCAATCGCTTTTAAATGTTTGGATATCGTAACCAGAAATTCACATGGAATATTCTGTGACATAAAAATATAAAAACGAGCATTTTGTCTTCTGTAAAATCTATGTGATCATAGCACATCTAGCGTTGAAATTTTGGCTATTGCTATTAGGAACATTGATTTATTATGTTTTAACTTTATCTTTCGAAATATTGTACGAAATATTCGTTGATTTTGAGTATTTATTGGCTTCAATATCAAATCAAAATCAATAATTAACAATTAACTTACATTTTTATTGGGAATTGATGTAAGTGTGCCCAAAATATAAAACTTCCTGATGGCAACACACATTTCTCTCCTGATAATGTTCAGGGCCCACTTGCTCCAATCACCATTAAGATAATCTTAAATCCAACATGATTTTAACAGGGTCCATTTAAACTGAAAAGTGCTTTGGCTTACTTGGCTCCACAGTTTTCATGATTGAAAATTGATCACCCAAAATTCTAGACCGATCCCTGCATTAACTTTTTGGTAACATAGAGTTTACCAAATTTAATCTGATGCAAAATAATGCACTGAAAAGCACACACAAATGCTTATTTTGTTTATGCTTTGGGCCATGCTCTGTGAAAAGGGGGTTTAATACATGTGTGTCAAGTGTCTTCAATGATCAGCCTGTGAAGTCTGCATAGGCTAATCAGGAATGGCACTTTCCTCTTGTATAATATTTTTTGTTTAAAGAAAGTCTCTTATTAGTAAACATTTAGTTTAGGGGGAATGTGTTTTGACCCGGTTTAACCTTTGCTGACTGCACAAGCTAATCTGGGACGACACTTTACGCATATGCATTAAAGGGACTGTTCAACAGATTTTGGCATGTATTAAAGCTTGTCATTAACTGCTTAAAATGCTTTATATTGATAAATTTAAACATTTGAACTAACAAGATGTGTTTGTGAAACACAATGTCCCCCTATATGATGTTTGACCTTGTAGGATGACCTTGACATTGTGAAGGATGACGTTGACCTTGACCTTTCACCACTCAAAATGTGCAGCTCCATGAGATACACATGCATGCCAAATATCGAGTTGCTATCTTCAATATTGCAAAAGTATTCATAAAATAAGCGATTTGGGCCACATATATTTGACCTTTGACCTTGACGGATGACCTTGACCTTTCACCACTCAAAATGTGCAGCTCCATGAGATGCACATGCATGCCAAATATCAAGTTGCTATCTTCAATATTGCAAAAGTATTTATAAAATTAGCGATTTGGGCCACATATATTTGACCTCTGACCTTGAAGGATGACCTTGACCTTTCACCACTCAAAATGTGCAGCTCCATGAGATACACATGCATGCCAAATATCAAGTTGCTATCTTCAATATTGCAAAAGTATTCATAAAATGAGCGATTTTGGCCACATATATTTGACCTCTGACCTTGAAGGATGACCTTGACCTTGACCTTTCACCACTCAAAATGTGCAGCTTCATGAGATACACATTCATGCCAAATATAAAGTTGCTATCTTCAATATAGCAAAAGTTATTGCAAAATGTTGGCGCAAACAGACAGACCAATTCAGACAGACCAACAGACAGGGCAAAAACAATATGTCCCCCACTACTATAGTGGGGGACATAAAAATCTCCAGTAAAAAACAAGAATACAAATTTAAAAAAGAAGAAAAAAACGTTAACCTCAACAGGGCTCGAACCACTGACCCCTAAAGTCATGGAGTTATGGAGTAAAATATCTCTCGACATTACCAATCGACCAACCACACTCATGTCAAATGCGGATGTATTTTTTAGCTATATAAGCAATCCTCGCAGTTCCCCAAAATATCGATTCGCGTCAAACGACGCTTTTGACTGTTGGACAGTCCCTTTAAACCCCCTTTTACACAGAGCTTTTCCCAAGCTTGATAATGCAATAAGAATTGATCAATTGGCTTGGCTTGATTTACATTGATTTGAATATGGAAACAAATGTTCATCACAAAGATGTTTTAATATACAAACAATATATTCATGCATTAAGGTCACAAATGTTGGTGAACTATGTAGCCTCAAAATGTTAATGTCTTATTAGAAAAAACAATTGTGATGTACCTGTCCAGTGATATGAAATAATGAATGAGAAGATTTGAAGCACAAAAGCGTCAGTTGAAAATAAGCACACGCATTAAAATCAAGGCACATTTATCTGTAAAACATATATTGAGTTATCACTTTGCAATTTTATTGAGTGTTTTTTTCATGATTGCGATAAGCATCCACTTCAAATTGATCTCACAAAATATTACTTAAAATGCTACAAATATCATTTCAAATTCAAGAATGATCTAAGTTAACAAGTAAAAATATGTTTTACAATATATACAGGAAAATTTGAATTGATTTAAACAATAAAATTATAATTTGTCAAATACTATGACAGCCGTTAAGCGCACAAAAATGAAAAGCCTTAAATAATCATGTACACATTGTAAGAGCAAAATTGTACATATTAAATGTAGCAATTATAAGAAACCGACTGCCATGCAACTGTCTGTCTTGCATACTTTGTAAGTCATATACACATGTAAGCTTTATGAAAATAGGAACATGCTACATTTACCCTAGCCAAAATACACCATTTAGGATACAATAGATAATATAATGCCAATATCTTGCATGCACAATCTTGTCAAAATGCACATACATTTATTATTTTTTATCAGATATTTAAGCAAAATTCAATGAAACAAAGAGTCAAATACTTTTTTAAATTTCTTAAATATAATATAATGTACACGTAATTTAACAATACACATTATAACTTAAAACCCTGCACTATGTATATTTTTTTAAACACATATATAAATAAAATATGTTATTGGTACAAATGCTGTTTTAATATAGCTTCCAATGCTTCATGGAAAGGTCACACTGCTAATTCAATATTACAAACAAGAGCTGTGTTTGTGAAACACAATGCCCCCTATTGCGCTTTGAAGCTGCACGGCAGCTATTTTAGAAACAAGGTTATATTTTGAATGTAAAGGTCACAATGACCTTGACCTTTGACCTAGAGACCTCAAACCATGTTTGATTGTAGATCTCAATGAGATACATGCACATTTGAAATTTAAAGAACATAGACCCAATAGTTTTCATTTTATGAGCAAGGTTTGTTTTGGGACACTCAGAAACACATATACAATGACAGACAGACAGACAGACAGACAGACAGGCCAAATACAATATACCCCTGATCATTCGATCTGGGGGCATAAACAAATCATATGACAGAGAAAAGAAATTTGTACAACATTCTTTTCTTTTATAAACATAGAATAATATACATTATAAATGCGAGGCTATATTCGTATTGCAATATCCAAACAAGCATTATTTCAATGTTATGTCTAGTTAAATGATCCTTGTTTGTCTGTATTAGCACATTTGCAAGGTTAACACATTTATTGTATGTGTACTTACATATTTATCGATTCGTCTTAACTAGCTACAAAACATTTTTAAAAATGAATTATTTTAATAATATTTACAATTATTATAACTCACATTAGTAAGTGTAGGACAGTCCTTTCAAATACTTCATTAAAACCTTCAATAATGCTTTCTTCAGTGCCAGTGTCAGGATTTAATGATGCAAACATTCATACTGGTAATTATGACTAGCTTTTTCATATGCATAATTAGTTTTATAAGCTTTTAAGTTGCATAGCAAAAGTAGATACTGTATCATATTTCTAAAGATAGTTTTCCCTTAAAGATTTAAAAAGTATATATTAAATGGCTGCTTGACATGTATGAGATTGTCTTGTTTTTATACCCCTTCCCCACATTTTTTTTAAATTGATAAAAAATTGTCCTCGGATTATACTTTAAGCAGATGTACACAAATCAATATTACTATTATTAGTGAACATGAACATAAAATACTGCTATACACATGTGTACTATCAATTAAGGGACTTCAGTTTTGTAAAATAGTTATCAAAGTAGGCTATTATTTTGTGGGCCTTAACTTTGAATCCCAACGGAGGTGTGTATCAAACAAAAATTGGCATTTTCAATAGTTATTAATAGATACATATCTGTTAATGATGATATTTCCTGATAATTTCAGTGAAACTGCCAGTAAAAAGCACACACACAAAATAAAAAAAGTTAAAACTATGTACTGTTATATGTGTGTTCATAAAGGAAGCAATGTTGTAATTCACACATACATTGTACCATGAAAACACTTTTCCAGATTTCATTTTTTGAAAGAAATAGCTTCCACCACAAAGTCTATGAAACACTATTTGTGACAAGAAAAAAGTTCACCAACACCAAGTCATAAAGCAGGTCAAATGTAAACTTTTCTTTCCTACATTGGTAGTCAAATTTGCTTAGATGATCTTTAAAAAAAATGATATAACATAAAAATTGTATGCAATCCATTAAATCCAATGTCAGCAAACAGACATACTTTTGTGGTATCTTATTTGCATGCCATACTAAATTCATCATCTTTAAATCAATGTGTCACACAAGTTAACATAAATAGCGTTGTAAAGTAAAATTGATCATAAATATAAATAACATTTTTTTTAACATGGGGCTACAATGCACCCATAGGAAAATCTGGGTGCTTATAATATTGATCAAAATTTACGAAGTAGATTGAAATTGCAATCTGCAGGATTCGCCCTGACTAGATGTGTAATATGCCAAATTTACTTTTTTATTGTACTCTTTACTCTAATTGGGTAATTTATTACATTGATACGAAGAAGTAAACTGTTGCTCCAACAATGGTTGTAAAGCCATTCCCTCCGATTTGTTGTAAATGTCTTGATTGGTCAATGTCACAGTTGGTCCAATAAATTGTTGTTAGTCTTTTTTTAGATGTGTAGCCAGCAACCAGATTGATCCAATAAATGGTATGTATCCAGTTGTTTACCTATATTTTAAGCCTATGGCTCATTTGTCAACAACAAGGTTGGTCCGATGAACAGTCTTCAGCCAGTTGTTCAGATGTGTAGCAAATGGCTGATTTTGTTAATGACCAGATCGATATAACAAATTGTTCAGATTTGTAGCCTATGGTACATTTGGTAAATCACAAGTTTTGTCAAATAAATGGTCACTAGCAAGTTGTTTTTATATTTGAAGCAATTATGGCTCATTTGGTCAATGACAATGTTGATCCAATACATGATTGAACAATGTTGATCCAATACATGATTGAGAAATGTTGATCCAATACATGATTGAGCAATGTTGATCCAATACATGATTGAGCAATGTTGATCCAATACATGATTGAGCAATGTTGATCCAATACATGATTGAGCAATGTTGATCCAATACATGATTGAACAATGTTGATCCAATACATGATTGAGCAATGTTGATCCAATACATGATTGAACAATGTTGATCCAATACATGATTGAGCAATGTTGATCCAATACATGATTGAGCAATGTTGATCCAATACATGATTTAACAATGTTGATCCAATACATGATTGAACAATGTTGATCCAATACATGATTGAGCAATGTTGATCCAATACATGATTGAGCAATGTTGATCCAATACATGATTGAGCAATGTTGATCCAATACATGATTGAGCAATGTTGATCCAATACATGATTGAGCAATTTTGATCCAATACATGATTGAGCAATGTTGATCCAATACATGATGGAGCAATGTTGATCCAATACATGATTGAGCAATGTTGATCCAATACATGATTGAACAATGTTGATTCAATACATGATTGAGCAATGTTGATCCAATACATGATTGAGCAATGTTGATCCAATACATGATTGAACAATGTTGATCCAATACATGATTGAACAATGTTGATCCAATACATGATTGAGCAATGTTGATCCAATACATGATTGAACAATGTTGATCCAATACATGATTGAGCAATGTTGATCCAATACATGATTGAGCAATGTTGATCCAATACATGATTGAGCAATGTTGATCCAATACATGATTGAGCAATGTTGATCCAATACATGATTGAGCAATGTTGATCCAATACATGATCGAACAATGTTGATCCAATACATGATTGAGCAATGTTGATCCAATACATGATCGAACAATGTTGATCCAATACATGATTGAGCAATGTTGATCCAATACATGATTGAGCAATGTTGATCCAATACATGATCGAACAATGTTGATCCAATACATGATTGAACAATGTTGATCCAATACATGATTGAACAATGTTGATCCAATACATGATTGAGCAATGTTGATCCAATACATGATTGAGCAATGTTGATCCAATACATGATTGAGCAATGTTGATCCAATACATGATTGAGCAATGTTGATCCAATACATGATTGAGCAATTTTGATCCAATACATGATTGAGCAATGTTGATCCAATACATGATGGAGCAATGTTGATCCAATACATGATTGAGCAATGTTGATCCAATACATGATTGAACAATGTTGATCCAATACATGATTGAACAATGTTGATCCAATACATGATTGAGCAATGTTGATCCAATACATGATTGAACAATGTTGATCCAATACATGATTGAGCAATGTTGATCCAATACATGATTGAACAATGTTGATCCAATACATGATTGAACAATGTTGATCCAATACATGATGTTGAGCCAGTTGTGCTGATTTGTAGGCAATGGATTATTTTGTCCATGTCAAGTTTGGTCAAACAAATTAGCAAGTTGTACAGATTTGTAGTCAATGGCTCATTCAAGAAAAAGGCGGTCAAATAAAAGGTCATTGTTAAGCTGTTCAGATTTTGTAGCCAAACAGACTCAATTCCTCAAATATCAGGATTGTCTTACAATTGGTAAATTATCCTTATTTTAGCCACTGTCCTATGTTGCCAATGACAAATTAAAACATTCAGCTGTCAAACAACACTTTATCATCAAACTAGAGAATTGTATTGATAACAACTACAATACTTAATAGTCCTGACGAAATGCCAATTGTTTGATTATGAGCACTCGCAGAAAGAGTTTTATCAATTGCACTTTTCTGCAAAACATATAATCACGATTTTGTAAAGCACAAGGAAAACAACAAAAGCCAATACCGCTATATATTATATCATCAGGCATTATACAAATTAAACCCATGACCATACCACTGATACACAATTTTCCAGAAATCTGAATGCTAACATCCCAAAACCAGGACCAGTTGATCAGATGCCAATTACAACAAAGGAAATATAATTTGCTGAATGTGTAATAATGCCATGCCGAATGTTGCACATACCAAGTCCTTGCAACATATTAGCAAACAAATTGGAATCAGCTAAGTCATATTTATGACCAATTATGTATTATACTACAGACCAGTAGGGCATAGTGATACAGCCACATGTTTCATATCTTTTCCATATTGCATTCTATGGATTGTCTGTATTGAATATGTAATTGTGGTCACTGAATGCCTTAAATATTCAAAACTAGCTCATATCAGGAATGTCTCTCCTGATACATTTTGTGGACTAATATTTTTCCAATATTATGTGAAAATTACATGATACACATAACAGTTAAGATGTTCAGATACATTAGAAAATCACAGGAAAATTACGAAGGTATACATGTATATGTATACCAACAGTACAGTGTGACACTACTGTATCTGACATTGAAATTATATAGTAGATACATCAGTTCATGTAGCCCAATCCCAAGAAGTAAAAGTGAATGAACTACATTGAGGTATAAAGAAAAAGTAGAATTATTACGCCAATGCACTAAAGTGAAACACATACAATATTAATCGGTATGTATGTTTGTATATCTTTCAATCTTTTGATAAAACCTTTCAATAGGAGCTAAACATGGAAGCAAGATATATACCAGAGAAGATTTATGTAAAGAAAAAATACATAGATTAGTGTGTTTTATGTAAGCAACATAATATTAAAGCGTGTTCACTTACCAGGGCTTGAATTGTCCTTTGCCTGAAATAGTAATAGCAGACTTTAATAACAAATACAAACAGCAAAACATGGTTTTATCTGGAAGTTATGCAAGAAACTGTCTGCTTTTAATATATTGGAAACCAAATTATATATTCAACCGTGTTTGATTCTTAAATAGTAGTACCTAAATAAGTATGGGCTTTTTATGCAATTAAAATGTAAAATATGAATTTATTCATTAAAGATCAAACAAAAGAGATACCAGTTTTTATGTACATATTATTAAATTGATCCGCATTCATTTAGTTAAAAGTTAGTTACAAATATAAACATACTTTACATGAAACAGCATTAATAGTATTTATAAACTGCAATTGAATAAGGTTACAAAGGTAATAATGAATATACATATAATTAATATTGCGCACAAGAATATCTCATCAGAAATATGAAAAACCAAATATAACAAAGATTTGATTGACTTACTGCCATGATTTTATCAATAATCCTTTTTCAACCAATCACGTGATTTATCAAAAGCTATTAATTTTACTTGTTCACAATAATGAGAAAAAAGCAAATATAAAGATACAATATACTTGATGCAAAAAGCAATACAAAAGCGGAAAGAGGAAGCCTTATTAACAGGTAGCTGTCAGCTTTGAGACAAACAACCGACTGGTATATACCGGTACCCTTCCAGTGTTCTTGTACAGTCCCAAGGTCACACACAAGGTCAAACAGAGAGAGACTGAGGCAAATAATAACCAATTAGTGCCACTAATTAAGAGAGTGCAATAATGTGGTAAATTAGATGTTGGAGATTATATATTATGGATATTTGATGTTTTTCAGTGTGGAAACAGATTATATTATACCTTAAATGTATCAAGTTAAATTTCCCTTTTTTAAATCATCCCATTTAATTCTTGACAAGTTCCTAATAATCGTACTGTAGAGGTAAAGAACATTAAAATATACAAACAAGTGATCAAAAACAACACTGAAAGACTTTATACTATTTTTTCTGAATTATTTTATGTTTTGTTCTTTATTCTGTAAAAACATTTTTCAAGTACTTACTTATACTGTTAATGGTTTAAAGTCATATATTTTCATTGTAATTATGCAAATATTCAAATTATGCTGATATTTTGTAAATATTTGAACACATTCATTTGTCCAATGTATTCTTAAAAATGAGACAATTAAAATCTATAAATATTCATGAAACAATTACATTTCAACATAAATGTTCTACTGAAATAGGACTCTCTTAATACTGTATGATAGCCATCAGTGATAAAATACATAGCTACTAAGCACTTCCTCAGTGCAAAGTAATGCTATACAGCATGTACACAAAATACTTTTAGCGCAGTTTCACATTGAACCATAGGATGCCAGCTTGGTATTCTCTGAGCAGTATTGTACTATACACATAGCTACTACAATGTGAGGAAGATACATACATAACTACTTGAGGAAAAACTATCCCTTAACAGCCAGAATGGGCTATCAGTAGTATTCAATATTTTGCTTGTACAACTTTCTGACTTTGGCTTGCCAGATAGGAAATCCTTACATTCTTAGTTAATTATGAAGATTTTTAGGTAATGAAGGGACACTGGAAACAATAAAAGCAGCTGTAGGTGATTCCACAAATAACAAACAAGACTACATTACTGATTACTCCATGCAATGCCCTGGGAGCATGCCTGACTGTATAAGAACTAGTAAGCAGGCTTTTTGGTTAACCCATTTATGCCTAGTGGACTCTCCCATCCTTCTAGATTGGATCAATTTATTTCCAAAATTAGGGATGTCTAGTATATTTATTTCTATATTTAGAATATTTCTTACAGAAATTATTACTTTAAGCAAACAGCGCAGACCCAGATGAGACGCCGCATCATGCGGCGTCTCATCTGGGACTACGCTGTTTTGCCAAGGCCTTTTTTGTAGTAAGCAGGCTTTTGGGTTAATGTCACACATCTAATAATTATAATGTTTTTATGTGTTGAGAACAAACTTTGAATACATTTCAAATTCTTTCGTCAAGGATAAACTTCTAAGATATTTATATTCAAAACAAATTAAGCACCAGAAGATATTGAATTTAGATACCTCAACAATCTATACATTAGTGACTTAAACCTATTGTCTCATACAAGTGAACTAGAAAGGTCAGTTCTCCATACAGCTGTTAAATTCTGGTTGATCAATTAAATAACAAAATATTAACAAGTTTTTACAGATATTAGTTTAAGTTCAATGTGACTTGTCCATGAACATTAATCAATTGATCATCTTTCAAAGATTATTTATTCACATTACTTTTTTTCTATCTTTCTGAAAAGCATAGAGGTTGCTTTTTAGAAAGAATATGAAATAGGGAACAAAATATGGGCATATACACACTTTTTAACAATTATAAAACATCCAGCATTATGTAAGTAACGGGAGCTAAAGCATAACGAGGTCAGTTAAAAGTATTATGCAGATAAAACACTGTAAGCCAAGTGCTAAACTAATTATAATAGTGAAAGCTTTGCATTCAGCAAGGGAGATAATGTTGAGTACAACAAGTGAAAAAGGGAGAGAACTGTGAGTGTGGTATTGCATGAAGAGTAACAAATCTTGATCAAATAACAAAATAATGTGAAAAAGAAATCATTGTATGAAGATGAATGAAGGGTGAAACCTATCAAGTATTTGACAAATGTAAACAAGAGAGAGAGACCCCTTAGTATAAAAAAGCAAAATGTGTGGAAACAGTGAGAATGAAAATGCAAAAGTGTGAGAACTATCTAGTATTTGACAAATTTTAGGTGTAAAAGCATACAAATATGCATAAAACAACTTTTGAATTGCAGGCACCTCTCTCATAGCTGCAATTTCTTTCCTCGCTTTGAAACCTTGGAAACCGGCCTGGATACGCATGGCTGCCTCTTCTTGTTCGGAGGTTTGTGGCTTACCGCTAGGTTTGTTGTCCTTTTTCACCTCTGAGGCTTTGCTCTCGGATTTGTTCTTTTCAGTCTGTTAGCCAAACACACACAGTCACACATGAATGTTAGCATACAGCAAACAACACTAGATATGCTATGACATATTGATTAAAAGCAGTAATGTTAATGTCAATTCAATTATAATTGCAATATTAACATTTTATATCTACTTAAGTCATAAAAACACTATTATTATTTTTCTTATTCACTTCATAGGATTATCTTCTGCCTTTATTATGCAATAATGCTATTTCTGTGCAAACACGTATTTTCAAAACTGTTATGGACTAATTGAGTGTAGAATGATAACAAGTGTGACACATAATATTACAAAAAATTACCGCTATTCCCAAAAATTATATGGCAGAATGGCGTTCTTACAGAAATCTTTATATTAAAGCGAGATTATACAATTGTTTATGTGTTAAATTGTAATATATATATATATATATTAATAAAACATGTTACAATAACACAAAATAGGCAATACGAATTTTATAAAGTGCAGCAAAGACAAATTAGTGCCACGAGCCGATTGTGACGAGGACATTTCGTACATATTTTCCTACAATAACCAAAGCATTCGTCTTTTTAGTTAGTGTTCGTGTGTCGTATAAATAGATATAGTTGCAGGAATTTAAAATTAACCGTTAAACTAAATTTAGATTAACATCGTACATGTATGATTTACATGCTGGCGAATTCGACTGTACAGCCTTTTTCGATTTCAGAACTAAATATCTGGCTTATTTCGCATTTTTGGACACATGTTGTTCTTAAGTTTGATTTTAATTTATATCAACATATATTTTTTGATATTTTTTTACACATTTTATATAAATTAATAAATATTAATAAATCGTATACTCTTGCTTTAAGCAAAATACATAAAACAACAGTTCTTTAATATGTGTCGTGCAAAAAATGGCATTATACCCTGTGCAGCAACCCAAGCTCTGAACCAGCCTGAGCATTCATACAGCAATATTATCTACCTACTAATCTTATGATTTTGAAAATGAAAGGGTGAGTTACATATTTATATTGTGATCTAGCATACTGGAACTATAAGTCTCCTGAAATCTAACAACCAAAAACAAAAGTTAACTGTTAATTAATTACATATTACAATGATGACCCTCATCTTCTATGCTGACTTAAAAATCTAACAAAATGTCAATGTGCTGAAAACTCCAAGATATGTGCTGTTATTTCCATGGAGCATGAAAATATAGTGTACTGAAAGTCAGAAGTTGGTTTGTCATTTACAAATCCACCACTTTAATCTTCAGAACACATATGAGTTTTGCTCTAGAAAAATTGGGCAAAATCCATGTGCGTAAAGTGTTGTCCCAGATTAGCCCGTGCAGACTGCACAGGCAATCAGGGATGACACTTTCTGTCTAAATTAAATATAGGCTACAAGATGACTTCCATTTAATGAAAAATACCATTAAAGCAGAAGGTGTTATCCTTGATTAAACTAAGCAGAATGCGCAGGCTAATCTGAGAAGACACTGTATGCACATGCATTAAGCCCTGTTTTCCCAGAGTGAGGCTCATATAGATAATCACATCTCAGAATCTGCAAAAAAAATCTGTCTTGCATTGAAGATGCATGCAACACGTGCACAGAGGTTCCACATCAATAGACCCTTCTCCTGGTGATCCAGTCCAGCAAAGTGCCTCAGAGGGTGTGTGTTCTGCGCTCGTAACCATGGCATCACCACACCTGCAACCAATTAGTGCCTCGGTCAATACCTTCCTCCACTCAGACCTCTTGGTAGCTCCAGCAAACCCTGCAACAATGCGCACTTTTGCTGTTTTATTCTTCTCTTTCTTTATCCTATTGTCATGCCTTTTCTGACAGGCCGCGAAACCAGCTTTGATCCGCAGAGTTGCTATCATGTCATCTATATGCTTGCCATGTTTGGTAGTTTTTTTACTAGTATTGACAAGACCGCTCCTCTCAGCATACTCATTACGCTTCTGAGCCCCAACAAAGCCAGCCACAATTCTCTTCTCTGCACTTTTAACAGTTTCTGCGGAATGCCTACTTTTGGTCTCACGAGAGCTTCTGGAAGAATTTCCCGCAGATTTCCCGTACTTGCTGGTGTAACTGGATCTTCGCTTCAGGACATTTTTCTGCCTTATAATGCTGGCCTTAAGGCCTGCAGCAAGTCTCTGTGCTGGAATTATCGCGTCCTTGAACAGGTCTGTGCTGGTTCTGACTGGTTTACCTCTGGGAGTCTCAGTCATAAAACTGGTATTCAACTTAAATGTTAAGTAACAACTGTCATTGTAAGGAATTATTTAATTTCCTTTAATGAAGAAAAGTATCAGGCAAAATGCAGTACAATGAAAATCTAATTAAAGATGAAGTCAATAAAACTACATGAAAACATTAAATTATACATGTTTTACTACAATTTTAAAATGCTTATATGCTTTCCTTAAAAAGCACTTCGGATTAAATGAATATTAATACATGGAATACAGAGTTAACCCGTTACCACTCAGACACCTATTTTGAAGCATTTGTAGTCCCTTAGAAAGTTATATTTAATTAAAGACCTTTATTACTAGATTCAAGTTTAAAAGGCTTCATTTCCAACCCTAAGATACTGATGAGCAGCAAACAGCATAAAACCTGAAATGACTGCGAGATACTTGCAGGCTGTTCTGGTTTTATGCTGGTTGCAAAAGCCATTTTCACTTTAATTCTGAGTGGGAAAGGGTTAATCACATTTTAATTTATTAACTTTGTAACAGTGATACCTTGTATATAGCTTCTGCCAAAATTAGTAACACTTAAGTTTATAATTAAAACTAACAATGTTGAAGAGCAAAATTCAGGATATTATGGCTTACTCTGTCATTCAGTTACATAAGTAATTATTTCATAACTTAAATATTCTTGAACAAAAAAATTCTTATTATAAAAGTCCTTATTGTAATAAAAAAATTAAATTAGTTGACAAAAATAAAAACAAGAGCACCGCATAACGGGTGCCACGCTTGGCTGCGAAAGCTTGTCAGATTTTTTTCTTTTTTAGAAGTCACACACAGTTACCTTGACCTTTGACCTAGTGACCAAAAATGGTGTGGCGTGTAGAACTCATCAAGGTGCATCTACGTATGAAGTTTCAAAGTTGTAGGTGGAAGCACTTCAATTTTAGAGCCAATGTTAAGATTTTAGTACGACGCCGGCGAACAGCTGACGACGAGCAGGCTATGACAATAGCTCGGGTTTTCTCCGAAAACAGCCTCGCTAATAAATCCATATAAGGTACAATTAGCAACAAAACTATGTGAAATGTATGTTTCAATACACAAATAATATTATTACATCCACATTTTAAAACAATAAGATAATAATTGTTGTTAATGATTTCGAAATAACTGGCAAAAGTGATCAGACCATCTAAACATTTCTACTACAATATACCCTGAAATATTTGGAATTTTCTTTGATTCTATATTGTACAGTCGTTTACCATACAATATAGTAAAGTACTACAAACTGCATTGTTAAGAGCCATTTAAAGTATTCAAGAGTAAATCCTTCACAAGTATTATGATTTTAAAAGAATAATATAGAATCATAGTTTACAAAATATCAATACCTCTATGTTAGGAAAATAAAGAAAGTAATGTTACAAGCAAGTATTATATGCATATCCCTTAACAATGCTACAAAGCAGCCTTCAGGATAACTATACAAACATCACACAGGAATAAAACTCTAGCACATTCAGGGGAGACAATTCCACAGCAAATCTAAAAAAAAATCCTTCTCACCTCCCCTGGCTTGCGTCCAAAGAAAGCGAAGTCAAACGTCTGACTGATATCGTAAAACATCTCATCCATATCTCTGTCCGCATCGAGCTGAAATTTGATTGGTTAACATTAAGTTAATGCTATAACTTAACAAGAGCACCACCTTGCGGGTGCAGACCGCTCATCTATTTTCTTTTTAAAGGTGAAGGGACTCTAATTTTCAATCACAAAGGAGGGAGGGGTGGAGTGAAGAGGGGTGCATTGTGTGGGGGTGTGGACATTTATTACATTATGTTCCAAAAATGCAAAAAAAGGAAAAAAAAAAATTCGGGGGGTGGGGTGGTGGTGGGGGGGTGGGGGGGGTGGGGTGGGGATTCTTGGGTGCGATGGTTGGAGGGTATTTCGAACATAAAATAATAAATATTTGTGTTTTTTAACAGTTTCAAAAAAAAAATTGGGGGGGGGGGGGTGAGGTGGGGGGTATAGTGTGAGGGTGTGGTGGTAATTTGTGAGATGATCTTAAAAAAAAAAAAAAAAAAAAATAGGGAGGGGGATTCGGGGGGGGGGGGGGGGGGGGGGGGGGGGCAGGCGATGGTTTGGGTGGAGTCTATTGTGGTATGTCAGGTAAGAGTAGTTTTGTCAAAGTATCAATCAAATCTAATCATAAATAAAGAAGTTATGGCAATTTTAGCAAAATTTAATAATTTGACCTTGAGAGTCAAGGTCATTCAAAGGTCAAGGTAAAATTCAACTTGCCAGGTACAGTAACCTCATGATAGCATGAAAGTATTTGAAGTTTGAAAGCAATAGCCTTGATACTTAAGAAGTAAAGTGGATCGAAACACAAAATTTAACCATATATTCAAAGTTACTAAGTCAAAAAAGGGCCATAATTCCGTAAAAATGACATCCAGAGTTATGCAACTTGTCCTTTTACTGTACCCTTATGACAGTTTGCGAGTGTTCCAAGTATGAAAGCAATATCTATGATACTTTAGGGGTAAAGTGGACCAAAACACAAAACTTAACCAAACTTTCAATTTTCTAAGTATAAAGGGCCCATAATTCCGTCCAAATGCCAGTCAGAGTTACATAACTTTGCCTGCACAGTCCCCTTACGATAGTTAATAAGTGTTGCAAGTATGAAAGCAATAGCTTTGATACTGTAGGAATATAGTGGACCTAAACACAAAACATAACCAAATTTTCAATTTTCTAAGTATAAAAAGGGCACATAATTCTGTCAAAATGCCAGTCAGAGTTACATTACTTTGCCTGCACAGTCCCCTTATGATAGTTAGTAAGTGTTTCAAGTATGAAAGCAATAGCTTTGATACTTAAGGAATAAAATGGACCTAAACACAAAACTTAACCAAAATTTTAAATTTTCTAAGTATAAAAAGGGCACATAATTCTGTCAAAATGCACGCCAGAGTTATCTAACTTTGCCTGCCCAGTCCCCTCATGATAGTAAGTAAGTGTACCAAGTTTGAATGCAATAGCATTGATACTTTCTGAAAAAAGTGGACCTAAACTCAAAACTTAACCAAAATTTCTAATTTTCTAAGTATAAAAAGGGCACATAATTCATTCAAAATGCACGCCAGAATTATCTAACTTTGCCTGCCCAGTCCCCTCATGATAGTAAGTAAGTGTACCAAGTTTGAATGCAATAGCATTGATACTTTCTGAGAAAAGTGGACCTAAACGCAAAACTTAACCGGACGCCAACGCCGACGCCGACGCAGACGCTGACGCCAAGGTGATGACAATAGCTCATAATTTTTTTTCAAAAAATAGATGAGCTAAAAATTATTTAAAGATTTTTACTGTTTATTAAACAGGCATTTTCTGAAAAAGAACATCTTTTAAGGATGAATTTTACTATACACTGAACCATGTTAAAGATCACAAAAGAACAAGTCTGGTAACATTTCATAATAACTGTCTTTTTTCCCAGGAAGGAATCTCTTAGTCTAACACTTGTAATAAGATATGTAATCATAGTGTTTGCATTTTCTGTAAACTATTAACATTTTGCAACAACAAATATAATTCAAAATATGTTAAGTTATGGGACAGGAGAGGGAAGGAGCAAAAATGAGCATTGCACAGCAGCTAAAAATTCATTTTAGATCTTTCCTTTGAAAAACATCAAACAAACAGATTAATGTAAGATTATACAGTTTCTATAGACACGATCGCCAGTTATCAGTGTAAATATTAGTTACACACGTATACAGGTTTATATTAATAAAGCTGTTTTAAGAATCATGCATGTACGTATCTTTTGCAGCAAACCCTATGTTACTCTACATGAAATCCTTGAAGAATGGTTAGTTGAAAGAGTTTCCAAAAAGTGTAAGTTGAGCTTGGGCATTCCGTACAAATATTTCGCAACACAGAAAAAAGGTTCATTGTTAAAACTAACTTTTTTATCATGTTTATGCATTGTATGAACTGTATTGTTTTCAATTTTTGTGGGATCAACTGTAAGCTTATTTGTTCATAAGAACCAGAAAAAAGAGAAAACATCCAAAACACAGAATATTTTCATTTTTTATCCATTTTTGAAAGCTTTTTATTAATATGTGTGACTGTAATTTTTAAACAAAATCAAAGTATTAGAAAATTTATAACATGTTTACACAGGTTGTGTGAGTGGTTTAGGCATTTTCTGTAAATAAGCAGGTCAACACAGAGCAACTGTACAGTTACAATGCAAATATAGTCATGCCAAACATAAAACAATAATCCATGCAACCAAGCTCAATCCAAGCATTTCCTGGTCCAAAATGATCCAGTTCAATTTTTTTAATGAACATTATAAGCTTCGCAATGCTGTTATTTTTCTTCATAAAATGTAATTATATTAATACTTGCTGCATTTTCAAATAATTAGTTAAAATATTAACCTTGCACAGAATTTATTGCATAAATATATCACAATGCTGTTACGATGAATATATTAGTTCCCATTCTGGAACCAAATTAAATTTCATCACTTAGTTTACTGTTATGTCCTCATTATTTATCATTATAAAATATGAACAATCAAAACCAAATGTAAATATAGGAAAATAATTGCGGCGTATAATTCATGCTATTGAAGTTCATCAGTGCTATGTTTATGTTGTCAAGCTTTAAATTCCAGTGAGAAATACAAGATGTAACCAAGGATTTATATTCTTTACTGGTAGTTCAGATCATTTGAATACCAATGCTGTTAATGTTTATTCTTAACCAAAATATCACAGACTAGAAAATGCTTGGCTGTATGCTATGCAACACAAAGCTTTCTACTGCATCTCCATGTTGTCAGACGTAAACAAATACAAGATTACATAAACATATTTTACTCGTATTCTCATATTACATTCAATTTCATTATCTGTCTAGTTTCTTCGGATTTCATCTGTAGGGTTAGCCTTTTTAGACTTTAACCCTTTAAGCGCTGGAACCGAATTTTGAAGGCCTTTGCAAACAGTTTGGATCCTGATGAGACGCCACAAAACGTGGCGTCTCATCAGGATCCAAACTGTTTGCTATTCTGATAGTATTGTTTGAAAAAAAATCGAAGAAAATGCTAATTTTAGAAATTCAGCAGACGACATTTAAGCAGACGACAAATTTCCCAGCATGCAAAGGGTTAAAATGAGCCTCACTCTGGGTAAACATGGCTTCATGCATGTGCATAAACTGATAAAGTGTCCTCCCAGATTATCCTTGAAGTCCCCACAGGCTGACACTTTCTGATTTTAGGAAATTATTCGTTTAAAAAATGTCTCTTCTAAACGAAAATCCAGTCTAGATTGAAAATCTTGTCCCGGATCTGGGATGGCACTTTACGTGCATGCATAAAACCCAGTCCTGGATCTGGGACGACACTTTACGTACATGCATAAAACCCAGTCCTGGATCTGGGACGACACTTTACGTACATGCATAAAACCCAGTCCTGGATCTAGTACGACACTTTACGTACATGCATAAAACCCAGTCCTGGATCTGGGATGACACTTTACGTACATGCATAAAACCCAGTCCTGGATCTGGGATGACACTTTACGTACATGCATAAAACCCAGTCCTGGATCTGGGATGACACTTTACGTACATGCATAAAACCCAGTCCTGGATCTGGGACGACACTTTACGTACATGCATAAAACCCAGTCCTGGATCTGGGACGACACTTTACGTACATGCATAAAACCCAGTCCTGGATCTAGTACGACACTTTACGTACATGCATAAAACCCAGTCCTGGATCTAGTACGACACTTTTCGTACATGCATAAAACCCAGTCCTGGATCTGGGACGACACTTTACGTACATGCATAAAACCCAGTCCTGGATCTAGTACGACACTTTACGTACATGCATAAAACCCAGTCCTGGATCTGGGACGACACTTTACGTACATGCATAAAACCCAGTCCTGGATCTAGTACGACACTTTACGTACATGCATAAAACCCAGCTTTACCAGAAAGTTGCTCAAATATTCCAAAAGACTCATTAACACCTCTGACAACGGTCAAACAGCATAAACACTATGAAAGATACGTACATCAGCAATATTTCTCTGAAAAAATGTGCATAGCAAGTTGAAAGGATGAAAGCAGATGCAAAAAAACAAAACAATGAGTAAACCATTTAATCTTTGAAAAAAATTGAAGAATAAAGGCTTTTAATTCTCTTGTTGCTAATAAACAGAATTATAAAAGATGTCAAGTGGAAAACCATTGTACTAAAAAATTCAAGTTAAATAAGGCACCTTTAGAAATGTGTTTTTTCCTTCAAAAGGGCACATTACAAGGGGTAATCCCTCAGATAGGCTTTCAAATGATGCAGTTTTATCTACAAACTCAGGAGTTTTCATTTTACAAGAGTTTGTTGTGCAATACAAATCTAAGTATTTTTCCACAGATACTTGCAGGGACCCAAATCCCAAGAGATCAAAAAAGCTCTTGTTTATGTAAACAAAGTTATTACAAATTACGCATGTACCTGGGCATGTATTCATCAACCGATACTTATATGAGTCGTGTTGTGAGAAAACTGGGCATGTGTCGTCCCAGATTAGCCTGTGTAGTTGGCACAGGCTAACCAGGGACGACACTTTCCGCCCAAATTGGATTTTTGCTAAGAAGAGACTTCATTCAAACAAAAAAATGTCATAAAAGCGGAAAGTGTCGTCCCTGATTAGCCTGTGCGGACTGCACAGGCTAATCTGGGATGACACTTTACGCACATGCATTATGCCCAGTTTTCTCCGAACATGACTCATATAGACTTAAGGCTTACAAAAGGAAAATTCTTTAAACTGTAATGCATTAAAACTACTAGAAAGTCAAACCTAGCATGTCATTTAACACCTTTAATTACATAAATCTTCATTTAAAACAAATGTGAATGATATTTAGCACCATTTTTGGCCTGTTTCTATGAAGCCGCTGTGGTATTGTCGTTAAGTTCAAGTCCATTCTTTATTCTTAACTCTAAGAATGGGTTGGTGAACATTGTTACATTTTGTATTTACTAGAAAGAACACAAAATGAGCACCAGAAATAAATAAATATGAGCAATCGTCTGAGACAATGGGGCTTTATGCATCTGTGTAAAGTGTCGTCCCAGTCAGTACAGGCTTATCAGGGACGACACTTTCCACTTTTAAATGATTTTTTTTCACAGAAGAGACTTCCTTGAAATGAAAAGTAACATAAAAGCGGAAAGTGTTGTCCCTGATTTTCTTGAGAAGACTGCAAAGGCCAACCTAAAAGAACACTAAATTACACACATGCATTGAACCCCTTTTTTTGGGAGAGCCAGGCTGGTGTACAGATACTCACCAAAACAAGTTTGCCTTCATCCTCATAATGTTTCATGATGGGAAGTGTGTTGTATTTGTAAAAGTTCAGTCGATTTGCGATCGCCGTGGCGTTGTCATCAATACGGCCGCTATCACGCCCGCGCTTTAACAATCTGTTCTGCATGTAGTACTCTTCACAGTCAAACAGCATTACAAAATTGAGACCCCCAATCTGTAACAAAAAGTGATGACAAAATTTTTACCCCCAATTGATGTCATTAATGACAAATTTTGGTCTTATTATTGCTAAGCATTTTAACATATCAGTAGGGTTAACTTTTGTAGGACATGACAATCTCAAATGTACCCAATTCAACTTCAGTTGCACCAGCAGGAGAGAACCCTTATCCTACCATGTGATCTTTTATTTATAACAAGCAAATTCATTGAATTTATATCCCCCGCCAATATATTCTGGACAAAAAAGTGTTATATTTGACACTCAAAAAGCATTTTTTCAAGATACAAAGGGCCATAACTCTGTTATTAACAGATGGTGTACAATGCCATTTGGCGTGCATCATCCTCTTATCAATATATATACTCATACCAAGTTTCAATGAAATCCGCCAAAGCACTTCCAAGATATGGCTCTGGACACAAAAGTGCCGGACTGACGGAAAGATGGACGGAAGAACGGACAGCGCCAAAACAATATCCCTCTGCCTATGGCGGGGGATAACAAGGAACCTTACAGTGTGACATAAAACAAATGTACATTATAAGACAATAAAACTGGGGTAACCCCCTTGGAGAATTTAAACATTGAGACTATAATGTTCAACATACTGGTTTTGTTTTGTGTTACCTTAAATACAAGCTTTTGTATAAATGTTGTTACCCAATAAATGTTAAAATGATCGCAAAGTTCACTTCAATTAGGAGTTTTGAAAAACAATTTTCAAGCAAATTTTAGTTTACCCTTTCCCACTCAAAAAAGTGAAAATGGTTATATGCAACCAGCATAAAACCAGAACAGCCTGTGAATAACTTGCAGACTGTTCAGGTTTGATGACGTTTGATGCTCATTAGTATCTGAGGGTAGGAAAATAATCATTTAAAACTTGAATATCATAGGAAAGGTCTTTCATTTAACCCTTATTCACTCAGAAACACATTTTGGTGCATTAGAAGCCCCTTAGAAAATTTAATTAAAATCCTTTTGTACTAGATTCAAGTTTAAAGCCTTCTCAACCTTATGAGCAGCAAAACCTGAACAGACTGTGCTACAGAGCTGGAACGGATTATTTTCATTTTCTAAAGGACTTCATAGGGGTCAAAATATGCATCTGAAAGGGACAGGGTTAATACTATTTCCAGTACTGACCTCTTTGTTAAATGCCTCCACTTGCGCCTTATTTCTTGGGAATCCTTCAATGATAAATGCCTTGGCCGACTTGTTGTTAATGAGTTGCTTCTTCAATAGTTCAACTGTCTCTTGCTGTAAAAAAAAGATAGTAATTTAAAAGTTTGGTAAATCCTTAGTTAAACTTTAAATGAGCCCATTTCTCCCAGAAAGAATATTATATTTGCTAACTACAGTGTGTGGTTTTGTATTTTAAATATTTGCCTTGTTTTATTAATTATCTGAAGGGCTTAGGCATTAAGTAAAGATTTTGCTTAGGAACTGTGATAGAACATACCTCTGGGGCCATTTCTCCCTTAGAGACAAGTTGAGAGATCATGGACCATTTCTGGTCTGCTGTACCCTTGTTAGAGATCTCTGCACGAATCAGGTCTCCAACAGAGATGTGTACGAAGTCTGGGTAGCGTTTGATGATCCGCGCACACTGCGTACCCTTGCCGCTGCCTGGTCCACCTGTAATATCAAGCATATTGTATGATCTGTTTATTACTGTTTTAAAACTTTGATTGTTGTGGTTGTTTTTCTTAAATTCTTAAGCTACTCATAATAGAGTAAAAAACAACATTATTATTATGATGACAAATTTGGGTAACTGGTAATAAACATCTCAAAGAACCACTTTCAATGATTATGGTATAGTGTCCTTTTATTTGAATTTGTAAAGAAACCATGAATATTGTTCTTAGTGATACTCCTGACAAAACGATGACAAATGAGAAAGGAAATATGATGCACCACATTATCAAGGCATACGTTTAGAAATTTTGTGGGCAGATATTTTGCCCCATTCCAGATCCCCCTAAACACCCACTCACCAATAGAAATATCCTCCCTCCACTGAAAGAATAAGAACAATTTAGGTCTGTGTTATTTTCCAAAACATACATCTATTTAAAGTAACTAGATATTCTTAATTCTAAGTATCCCTGTTACATGTAGGGTATTTGGCTAAAAAAATCCCCTGAAAGGGTCTGTGTCTTTTTCTTCTAGGAGTGAGAACATTCCTTGCACATAACAAATCTGTTCAGAAATGAAGTCAAACAAACAGGAATCTCTCCAGAAAAGAAGTCCCACAATCAGAAATCTCCCCAAAAATTAAGTCAAACAAACAGAATTCTCCCCAGAAATGAAGTCAAACAAACAGGAATCTCCCCAGAAATGAAGTCCCACAATCAGGAATCTCCCCAGAAATCAAGTCCCACAATCAGGAATGTTCCCAGAAATGAAGTCCCACAATCAGGAATCTCCCCAGAAATCAAGTCCCACAATCAGGAATCTCCCCAGAAATGAAGTCAAACAAACAGGAATCTCCCCAGAAATGAAGTCAAACAATCAGGAATCTCCCCAGAAATGAAGTCAAACAAACAGGAATCTCCCCAGAAATGAAGTCCCACAATTAGGAATCTCCCCAGAAACGAAGTCCCACAGTCAGGAATCTCACCAGAAATGAAGTCAAACAAACAGGAATCTCCCCAGTAATGAAGTCAAACAAACAGGAATCTCCCCAGAAATGAAGTCCCACAGTCAGGAATCTCCCCAGAAACGAAGTCAAACAAACAGGAATCTCCCCAGAAATGAAGTCAAACAAACAGGAATCTGTTCAGAAATGAAGTCAAACAACCAGGAATCTATTCAGAAATGAAGTCAAACATCAAGGAATCTGTCCAGATATTAAGTCAAACAACCAGAAATCTCTTCAGAAATGAAGTCAAACAACCAGGAATCTATTCAGAAATGAAGTCAAACAAACAGGAATCTATTCAGACATGAAGTCAAACAACCAGGAATCTCTTCAGAAATAAGTCAAACAACACGGAATCTCTCCAGAAATGAAGTCAAACAACCAGGAATCTCTCAAGAAATGAAGTCAAACAACCAGGAATCTATTCAGAAATGAAGTCAAACAACCAGGAATCTATTCAGACATGAAGTCAAACAACCAGGTATCTCTTCAGAAATGAAGTCAAACAACACGGAATCTCTCCAGAAATGAAGTCAAACAACCAGGAATCTCTCCAGAAATGAAGTCAAACAACCAGAAATCTGTTCATAAAACAACTCAAACAACCAGGAATATGTTCAGAAATGAAGTCAAACAACCAGGAAACTATTCAGAAATGAAGTCAAACAACCAGGAATCTGTTCAGAAATGAAGTAAAGCAACGACCACAAACCTGCCACAAATATAATTGGACCCTCCGGTAGTCCTGGTTTTCTGCCTGTGTCAGCTTCAACGATGGTCGGTGGTTCTGGAACCTCCCCGACAAACAGTGGCTTGTCATCGCCCACCATGCTGTTCTCTCGACTCATACTTTCATTTTCAAATGCCTTTTTGTATGTGGGTGGGTCTGGAATGCTTGGGTCTGAAGTTGGTGGCTTTGCATCTATAATAAAAAAATTGACCAAACACTCTAGGAAAATGGTACTTAATGCATATGCGTAGTGGTTTCCCAGATAAGCCTATGCAGTCCAACACTAAACTGAATTATAGCTAAGAGAGCCTTTCATAACAAAAAAGGGGCCGAAAAAGTTTCCCTTGATTGGCCTGTGTGGACTGCATAGGTTGTTCTCTAAAAACACCTTACCCACATGTATTAAGCCCAGTTTTCCCCAGAGTGAGTCTCGTTTTCAATCTTTTACAATGAGTTCAGAAATGTTATTGATAATTTGAAATAATTTGTAATGCATACTTTAATGACTTAGCAAACTCTACATTGTTTTGGCTGCAATTTTGGTTATGAATGATCAAACAACTTTCTACTATGATACTTTCTATTGCATTTATTTAGCTAGATATGATTATGGTTTTAGAAAAAAAACAAGCATGGAAGACCTGACAAGGTAAAACATTACAATATAAAACAAGGGACAAAATTGTCACAAAACCAGGTTTTCAGTTGAAAAAAAAAGTCTGATAAAGGGAGACAATTCAAAATGTGTATTGTTAACCCACTTGTGTAAAATTGACCTTGATTTCAATTAGAAAACAAGGGCTGTTTGTAAAACACGCATGCCCACCCATATGGGCAGTCAGTTGTAGGGGAATCCATTGTGTGAATACGTTTTTGTCACTGTGACCTTGACCTTTGACCTAGTGATCTGAAAATCAATAGGGGTCATCTGCCAGTCATGATCAATGTACCTAAGAAGTTTCATGATCCTAGGCCTAATTATTCTTTAGTTATCATCCGGAAACCATTTTACTGTTTCGAGTCACTGTGACCTTGACCTTTGACCTAGTGACCTGAAAATTGATACGGGTCGTCTGCCAGTCATGATCAATGTACCTATGAAGTTTCATGATCCTAAGCGTAAGCATTCTTGAGTTATCATCCGGAAACAATTTTACTGTTTCAAGTCACTGTGACCTTGACCTTTGACATAGTAACCTGAAAATCGATAGGGGTCATCTGCCAGTCATGATCAAAGTTCCTATGAAGTTTCATGATCATAGACATAAGCATTCTTGAGTTATCATCCGGAAACCATTTTACTGTTTCGAGTCACTGTGACTTTGACCTTTGACCTATTGACCTGAAAATCATTAGGGGTCATCTGCCAGTCATGATCAATGTTCCTATGAAGTTTCATGATCCTAGTAGTAAGCATTCTTGAGTTATCATCCAGAATCCATTTTACTGTTTCGAGTCCCTGTGACCTAGACCTTTGACCTAGTGACCTGAAAATCAATAGGGGTCATCTACCAGTCATGATCAATGTACCTATGAAGTTTCATGATCCTAGGCGTAATCATTCTTGAGTTATCATCCGGAAACCATTTTACTATTTCAAGTCACTGTGACCTTGACCTTTGACCTGAAAATCAATAGGGATCATCTGCCAGTCATGATCAATGTACCTTTAAAGTTTAATGATCCTAGGCCTAAGCGTTCTTGAATTATCATCCAGAAACCATTTTACTATTTCAATTCACTGTGACCTTGACCTTTGACCTAGTGACTTCAAAATCAATAGGGGTCATCTGCCAGTCATGATCAATGTACCTATGAAGTTTCATGATCCTAGGCCTAAGCGTTCTTGAGTTAGCATCCTTTCATAGTTACATAGTTGTTTCAAAATCAATCTATTTTTAGTTGTGGCGACCTTGACCTTGGAGGTATAGACATAATTCTTTTGCGTGACATACCATCTAATTATGGTGAACAAATGTGCCACATGATTTTGAAATCTGAAAATGAACAACAAAGTTATGGCCCGGACAAGCTCATTTATGGTCATTTTTGACCTTCAAACTCAAATTGTGACCTTGACCTTGGAGATATCGACGTAATTCTTTCGCGAGACACACGGTCTAATGATGGTGAACAAATGTGTCAAATGATTTTAAAATCTGACAATGAACGCCAGAGTTATTGCCCGGACAAGCTTGTTCCGCCCACCCGCAAGCCCGCCCGCCGACATTCGCCAATCTAATAACCAGTTTTTTTTCTTCGAAAAACCTGGTTAAAAATAAACGTAACAGCTTTAAGACACTCTACCTAATGCTTTAGAGCCATATTTGCTGAAAAACACTTTATCAAAGGCCTTTCCGAATTCATATTTGACCATGTCTTCTCCTGCGTCCCCTTCAATGATGACGAGCTTTCCCTGATCGTCGTAGTGCTTTATGGCAGGTAACGTGTGAGCTGAAATATCAAATATTTGTTGTTCAACTATAATTGAGTGTAAGTCGATAATAGTACAGTGTAAACCACCAAAATGCGGTTGTGTCAAACTGTAAACTATAGGTCATTGTCAGTCAATAATAGTGTTTGATGTAAACGACCAAAATGCTGTTGTTATTCTAAAAAAGGTTATAATTCAATATAATTAAATAAAGCCAAACCCCAATATGGCCCATCTCTTTCAATTATGGCATGTCATTTTGGGTTAGTTTAAAAACTTAAATGAGTAAGTAACAACTTTGTTTCACTTATTTCCTCTAGCATAACAAAAAAGTAACATTTGTATGCTGTAACAGCAATAATCCACCTTGTTTTGTTAATCCATTTTGCATGTGTCTGCAAATGTAAATGTATACAAATGTACAGTCTATTGATGAGTAATTGAATGAGTAATTGAATTTACTGCTATCAACAGTGTTTGAAACATTAAAAATTATTGCAATATATAAATTTGAGTTTAAATGTGTTTTATTTCTTATACTTTTTTATATAGTAGCATTTTCATGATTTGTGCATGTTTGTAGTATATTAATTGCATACTGGTCAAATATATCAAAAGGCCATAGCATTGCTGCTATAAAAAATCAAACTCTTTAGTTGGATTTAGTTCAAGTAAATGTTATAGTGATATTATTGATTTCACTAGAAAATCAACACATGCGTACACTGGAGCAGAGAAATATTATGTATTTTCACAGCGTTCTAGATAAGCTGCGTATCAGCGTATTATACGCATTAGAAATATCAAGATACGCTCAATTTATCATTTCCGTCATACATTTAAGCAAGCAAATCTGGACTGACGCAAATGATGTAAATTCACTGCGTATAACGTAAACAAAAAATATATACAGCTGATTGTCTTTCGCCAAAATATGAGACCGGTTATTGTAAAAATTAGATCTAATTTGTGCACTTGATTGTAGAAATAGTTAACCAGTCGGTATGTATCATCTTGACGCATGGTAAATTTAGCATTGATTTTTTTTAACAGACAGTCAAGGGCTTATGTGTTAATTAAATTACATGAAGAGGTCAGGATGGCTTCTTTGAAGCCAAAACAAATTACTTCTCAAATTAAAATTGATTCTTTTTATACGGCAAAAGTTGTATCGAGTGAAAACATTGTACTGCCAATACTGAATGATTTAATATCCTCTGTTTTCAAATCAAAAAGGACACACTTAAACGCTAATACAACAACTGTTGAAAGTTGGCAAAAAAGTTTTCTGTGGCTCATGGTGGTGGAAGCCTTTAAACCAAGAACAGTTAAAAAAACAACAAACACTTTAAGAAACCTACAACTATGACGGAATACACATAGTTAATGGTTAATTGTGTTTAACATGATTAAAGTAGTGTGTCTGTACCCTGGCTATATTCTTTTTTTACTTTTAGCAAATTACCCAAGCAAGGCAAAATTTGACCATTTACCCCCATGCTTTGAAAAGTGGGGGTATATACCCCCATGGGTCAAAAAATTTCTATAACGCTGTTTTCATAATAACTTCAAACACAAAAATCTGACTGTGACCTGAACATACAGCACATATATAGTAAATCCACTTTTTTGTACAATATATATACACAATTTGAGTATTCAAGATTTGTGTATCCCCTCTGAACCATAAAATCACAGGCTATTCGATGACACAGGGACGACACTTTTCACTTTTTATGGATTTTTTTTAGGCGGAAAGAGTCACCCATGTATAACGGGGTCAATTTTTTAGGCGGAAAGAGTCACCCATGTATAACGGGGTCAATTTTTTAGGCGGAAAGAGTCACCCATGTATAACGGGGTCAATTTTTTAGGCACATGCATTCAGCCCAGTTTTCCGAGAACAAGATTTGAGTATTAAAGATTTTTTTGGTAGCCTCTTAACCATTAAAAACAAGAGATGTGTTTGTCAGAAACACAATGCCCCCTAATGCTCCCCTTTGAAGCCATATATTTGACCTTTGACCTTGAAGGATGACCTTGACCTTTCACCACTTAAAATGTGCAGCTCCATGAGATACACATGCATGCCAAATATCAAGTTGCTATCTTCAATATTGCAAAAGTTACGTGCAATACTACAGTTTTCTGACAGACAGACGGACGTCCAGACTGACGGACGGACTTACGGACAGTTCAACTGCTATATGCCACCCTACCGGGGGCATAAAAACATGAAAAGAAAATCAAGAAGATATGATTTACCTTTAAAGTAGTTTAAACGTGTGGTGACGGCTGACATTGAGTCCTCAGGTCGACTCGATGTGCGGCCTCTCTGTAGGAGACGATCCAGAGCCTTCTTCTCATCAAGGTCAATCAGAAACACAACATCCACTCGAGACACCTAAAAACAACCAAGCACACAATAAGAAACACTATTTCCACCCAGGACACCAAAAACCAACAAAGAACACAATAAGAAACACTACGACAACCCGACACACCAGGCAACAACCAAAGACACAATCCGAAATACTACATCCTTCGAGACACCTGCAAACAACCAAAGAAACAAGATATGTGTCCATATGGAACCGATACCCCCTCTTTTCACTCCTATCTTAAAACTCCACATACATAAAAAACTCAAACTTGATATATAAAAGTCATGCAGGTAGACTGACAAACTGAAAATCCAGTAAATATCTTAAAGTGTTTTGCAAAAGAGGTCTGGAAAAGTGTTATTTTTGAGAAAATTGTTAAGTCAAGGAACCGTAACTTTGTCACAAATCAATGCATGGGATCAAACCTCAAACTTGATATGTAGGTCATGTAGGTAGACTGGCACACCAAAAAGCAGGTCAGTATCTGAGAGCGTTTCAGACAAAAACTCTGGAAAAGTATCATTTTTTAGAAAATTTCTCAGTCAAAGGCACATAACTTTGTAAAAAAATTGATGAATTGAGTTTGAGAATAATGTAACAAAATTAGAAAATTAACTAGTGACCTGAAAATCAATAGGGGTCATCTGCGGGTCACGATTAATGTACCTATGAAGTGTCATGATCCTAGGCAAAAGCGTTCTTGAGTTATCATCCGAAAATCATTTTACTATTTCGGGTCACCGTGACCTTGACCTTTGACCTTGTGACCTCAAAATCAATAGGGGTCATCTGCAAGTCATGAACAATCTACCTATGAAGTTTCATGATCCTAGGCGTAAACGTTCTTGAGTTATCATCGAAAACCATTTTACTATTTCGGGTCACCGTGACCTTGACCTTTGAACTAGTGACCTCAAAATCTATAGGGGTCATCTGCGAGTCATGATCAATCTACCCATGAAGTTTCATGATCCTAGGCGTATGCGTTCTTGAGTTATCATCCGGAAACCATTTTACTATTTCGGGTCACCGTGACCTTGACCTTTGACCTCAAAATCAATAGGGGTCATCTGCAAGTCATGATCAATCTACCTATGAAGTTTCATGATCCTAGGCCCAAGGGTTCTCGAGTTATCGTCTGACAACCACCTGGTGGACGGACAGACCGACCGACCGACAGACAGACATGAGCAAAGCAATATACCCCCTCTTCTTCGAAGGGGGGCATAATTAATGAGGACTCCATTGGTAGATAGCTTGAACCAACCAAATAAATTAATTGAGTTTCTTTCTCTATTTGGAACACTGTTGTTTACCTTGAGACATCTTAAGGTTTTAGATACATGTATTAAAAAACAAGAATTATTTGTAAAAATTGTATGCTGCCCAACTTGCAGCAAAATTATAAATTATTAGGGAATTTTTAAAAATAGTGAATGCCCCTGAGACCTTGACCTTTTAGACATGGGTCTTAAAATTAAGAGTCATCCTTTAACCAAAATACTTGTTTATTTGATCTCAAGCGTTCTCTGAATATTGTGTGGAAAGAATTATCATACATGTAAGCCCTTGTGACCTTGACATTTACTCTTTTGAACTAACAGTTGATTTTTTTTATATTCTGCTGAGTAACCAGCATACAAATTGGGATGACGGTGGGTCAAATAATTTTCTAGGAGTCAACCAGAAAAACATTTGATGTTATAACTGGCTATAAGCCACTGTGACCTTGACCTTTGACCAGGTGACCTAAAAAATAAGAATCTTCCTTTCCTAATAAGAAACCAGCATTCAATTTTAAATGATCTTAGGTCAAAGCATTTGCTAGATTATGGTGCAAAACGAAATTCATGATACAAGCCTCTTAGACCATGACCATTTACCAATTGACCTTTAAGTCAGTATTGGTATAATAAATGTACCTACCTTTCCTCAAAAGTAACCAGCAAAACAATTAAAATAATAAATCTATTATTTTGCAGTATATAATTGCAACAAATCTCCTATAACAATAACACAAACAAATTACCATTCAGTGAATTATTAATATATTTTTGCAGGATAAAACCTGTCTTACCGCCTTAGTGTAGTCTGCAACCTGCTGCAGGGTACGTGGAAAGCCTGTGAGGATGATACCCTTGGCAGACTTGCAGTCCTTCAGCCCAGAAATCAGGGTCTCTATGGTGATGTCCTAGAAACAGTACAGATATGTCATACAGAGATCTGTGTCTCTGTGGTGATGTCCTACAAACAGTATAGATATGTCATTACCAGGGAAATGTGTGTTGAAAAAAAGGGTTTTAGTACCACTGTTCAAGTGGTGGCAAGAAAATTTAAGCAGTTAGTTGAAAAACAGAAAAAACACTTTATTATGTTGTTTTTTAAGGTCTAGTTTAAGGTATGTCTGGCCCCATCCATGGAGTATCCCCCTCAGTGCATAAATCCCCGACAAAAAAAACTTATCTTTATATATAATTGTTTCTGTAGGCTGATATATAAGCGGTTCTTTTGAAGTTATGTATTAATAAAAGGATCGCTCAGCTTTTTGAGAGGAAATTGCTATATGCTGCTCTGCATCAGCAAAGGGCATAACTTAAGCAATCATGCACAAAGGATGATACAAAATGGGATATGCACAACTTTATATCATAACAAACTATTCATGCACATTTTAATGTTGTAGGAAAGCGTCAAAGTACTTCCCCTGACATATTTGTGCGAACAGACAGACATCCATGTTGATTCCAGTATATCATCCCTTCACTTCATTGTGGGAAATATAAGACATATTCATCAAACAAGTCTTAGACTTAAGTTTAAGAATAAAGAATATCCTCTAATTTGAATACTCAGAATTGCTTTAATCTAAAGTAAAACTTGGCAATAACTGCTTCTATATAAATAATTCTTTAAGTGAAATATTTTGTTAAGGACATTATCAGCAATGATAGCATCTTAATAATAAAACCCTGAACTAATTGTTTTCTAGTTCTATGTCTATTATTTGCTCTTAATTCCAAGAATTGCTTGGTGAATAGGGCCCTAGCCTGCAAACACATACCTCTGGCGCAGGCTCCCCCCTACTCATGAGGTCCTTGGTGAGTTTCCACTTGGTGTGGGCCTCGCCACGCCTCTGTATCTCGGACTTTATCAGAGAGCCCATGTTCAGGTGTTTCCAGCCAGGGTAGCGCTTCAATAGCTCGTCTACCTGTCTGTCCTTACTGGTGCCTGGGGCGCCTGATATTTAGAGGTAGAAGGCTTATCAGGTGAGACGTGTTTGGCTTTTATGGAGTCTCCTTTACACAAAAATCTATTTAAGGCAGAAAGTATAGAAGAATGGTCTTCCTTTCATTTCATTCAAAGTCAAGTTCCAAGAATGAAAACTTAATCCATTTGCTAATGCAATCTGGAACAATAATTAAGTAAGTATAAATTCTAACATAACACCATAATTGGTTATCTCAATCTCTAATCCACTGATTACTAAGATAAATAGGTTTATGATTTGTTATAGCTTAAACAAGAGCACTGCACAACGGGTGCCACGCTTGGCTGCGGGTGCAATTTTGAATAGATGAAATTTATTTTTTATTTTTTAGAGGTCACAGTGACCTTGACCTTTGACCTAGTGACCCAAAAATGGGTGTGGCATGTAGAACTCATCAACGTGCAGCTACATATATAGTTTCAAAGTTGTAGGTTGAAGCACTTTGATTTTAGAGCCAATGTTCAAAACCTTGACAAAATGTTAAGGTTTTAGCACGACGCGGACGGCGGACACGACAAGCTGGCTATGACAATACCTCGGGTTTTCTTCGAAAAACAGCCGAGCTAAAAATCAGGGACTTTTGCATATTAAGGATTAACTGTTACAATTTAAATAATTCATATTTGAAGTGGACTCACCCAACACAAGAACAATTGGTATGTCAGGTAGTTGGACCTTTTCCACTTTGGAAGTGGGGATGTCAGGTAGAGGTGAAGTTCGTCCAGGACCCTTGTCTTCTGCAATGCACAAACAAATATAGGCAATATTAGTTGATCAGTCAAATACAATTTGTCTTAAAGAACAGTTTTTGGTCATTAATCTGGTTTTTCTAAAAATAATTAAAAATTGTACAGAAACCACAGGGAAAGTAGTTTTCAGAACTTGATGTGACTGCGACACTAATATTGCATCATATCAACAATTAATTAATTACCACTGCCTGAATATTAATGTTGGGGTATTTGTATTAGGATAAAATGTTAACTTTTCTTTGGTCATATTAAACATAATTGCAAACCAATTTTAATCGATACATGTAGAGGCAAGATAAAATTTGACTACAAATTAGTACTAAACATTCACTTAAATGTTGCATGCTGTAAAGAAATAATCTTTCCTTTGAAATGTCCAACAATATTAATGCATTTAGCATTCTTTTGTAACATGTCTTGAAATCTCAAAGCACAATTAGCATTTCACAATGACAGTGCTAATGATTGTGTGAGACTATGATATAAAGTTGAGCATTACAGATCTAAAGTAATGCACAAACAAGCAATTTGTTGTTTTTCTGCTATTCCTATGTCAAGTCTGACAATTAGCCTGTTGATGCTAGTATCGTACAAATGATAAGCTAGGTTCTTTTGGCACAGAATAATGAGACATGAGCCAAAGAGTGCATTACATTTGTATATTCCTGCTTTAATTAGCTCTGATTTTCTATGAGATTTCTGCCCTGTAATCTAACGTAATGCTCAATCCATGTTCTGCAATATTTGGCTGTACAGAGAAACACAAAGTTAAATGATAGAAATAAACCTTTTAGTCAATTTCAAATATCATGTAGAAAACAAGATGCTACACTTTATAAACGCTGATGTCTGCGGTGGAAGTGTTGGATGGAAGTAGTATTGTAGTAGATGTTTATCAAACGGTAAATTCCGATTAACCATGAATGTTGATCTATATAAGTGTACGTTCAATTGTAAGTAAATATCAATGCAAAAATGAGTTTCGGTGATGTGGTTGACCTGTAAGTGTCTACTAACAAGAATCAAAGCTTTGCAGCAAGTAGAATTGAAATTAGATAAAAATCAGTCACTTTGAATAATAATCCAAGACTTGAGGTCTTCTTAATAAACCTCAGTCCAGAGTAAGTAAATTTCAAGGTCAAAATGAGGTCATGTTATATTGGTGTATTGATAGTGTTCAAAGATATCATCCATGAAAGGATACAAGCTTCATAAGCAGCATTAATGATGTCAGACAAAAAAGAGTCAATGTGGATTTACCAACCAAGAATTTATTTCTTAATTTGTCTCAGTCAATGTCAAGGTCAAAATGAGGTAAGAATAATGTGGAAGTTTTGACAGTTTTCATAGATAGCAACAATGCAGATATCAAAGCTTTGTACTATGCTGTACTGATGTTAGACAAAATGATTTATTTTGGGTAAACCGAGTATTTGAATCTTGTGAATTAGTTTATATCCAAAATCAGTTCAATGTCAAGGTTGAAATAAGCTCAGGTGATGTGGGTGTGTAAAATTGGGACTGCTCAAATGAAGCATCTTTGAAAGTATCAAAGCTTTGTGGCAGGAGTGGTTAACAAATTGATGTTAGACAAAACACACTGCATTTTGATTTAAAACATAATTTGAATCTTCATCATAATAAGTTTAAGGCCATAAGCAACGTCAAAATTAGGTCTGATGATTCGGGTAAGTTACAAGTGCTCAATATAACATCTATGCAAGTATCTAAGCTTTGTCGTAAGCAGTACATATGTTATACAAAAACGTCATATAGATGAGCCTTCTACGGCCAACAGAATGACTGAGGGACATATAACGGACAGGTCAACCCTATATACATCTGGGCATTAGTAGATGACAAGGGCATCCAAAGTTATTTTGCAAGTTGACTCATTTAGTTAACAACACTGTATATTAAAATAACATTCATATGGTACCAATACTCATTATACAAGGTACCATTGATATACACGTGTAGGAAATAATCTTCAAGTATCATTGTACATTGGCCAATAGACAATAATTCTTCACGGAAGAAGACAAAAATAATTAAAACCTTAACATTTCAAATTAATGAAATTCTAATACAAAGGAGGGTTGCCATTATTTAGTCTGGAAAAGAGTGACATAAACCAACCAGTATGTACATCAACATGGGATTATACCAAACTGATTTCATCCAATCAATACAAGTTCCTAATGACTTTCTGATATCTGGTTGCAGCATCTGAAGTGGTGTTGGGAACAATCATTACAAACCTGCTGACACTATCATAGCAACCAAGGGTAATAGCCAGTCATATAACTGGAATTGCATCAAATGAAATGCACCGGCTGTAATGTTTAAAAGATTCTCATAATAATCAAAAAAGGTCTGTGACGACCTGAGTCATACAGAAAGGGTCTTATATGACATATATATGCGACCAGCGCAGCTATGGTACAGCCTGTGCATTCCCTACCCTGTCCACTAATAAGACCATAAAACCTTGTGTGACTTTTTAGAGGACATGGTAGCTAATACCAGACTGCATGGATCAGCAGGCTAGTCTGGAGCTTCCCTGCCCAGGCTTATATACATGTTTCATTGCTTATATCTTAAAAATGAATAAAACACAGTTTAGATATCAACATATGTGCACAGTGCACATACAATTGAAAAGTGACACATTTCAAGGACAATATAATAATTGTGATAACATTGTGAATACCACTAAATTCATTGAAGAAAGTTCAAATATGACACACAGGCCCAGTGTTCTGCCGTGGATGCGCCCTTGCGTCATTGGCGCAAAAAAAAAAAATTTGTCCCCACCTGTTTTCCATATATGGGGTATGCGGGTGAACAGGAATTAGAAATAAAAACTTATCAATTCAATGTGTAAGTCGTAAAGAAATAGAGTGAATGCGTAACTAGCATGCATTATTTCATTGGACGTGACGTCATTTCGCAGCAATGGTGAATTTACTTTAATAACACTTTATTTCATTGGTAAGTTGAGATTATAACAACCAATCAAATATCAAGAAAATTTCCACAGCTATCAAAATGGCGGAAAGTGACCCGTGGAAGAAAACAAAATGGATTTTGATTTTTTCCCTCCGGAAAGTAATATTAGAAAATGTGACAATAATAATAACACCCCAACAAGTCCAAACATCATTTAGCAATGACGCAAAAAAAGTCTTCCCCTTAACATGAACAACTGGCTTCGAGAATTTTCTTGGTTACTGTTTGACAACAACAAAACGACATGCAGTTTGTGCATTAAGCACTAAAGAAAGAAAACGCCTTTACTATCGGTAATTCTAATTTGAAATTGAATTCCCAGCAGATTTATAGCGATGAAGATGTAGACATTACATACCTGTAACTGTTCAATATTTTGATAATATGTTGACAAATGTTTGACAGTTTTAACAAGTTTTTAAAATGTTCAAGTTTGAATAAGAATGTTACATCCTGTGGACTGGCTGTGAAAGAAATCAAGCCAGTTTAAGAATGCAAGTAAAAGGTTATTAGTTTCTGAAAATTTAATTCTGCTACAAATATATTTCTCTGTCCCCAGATTTTTCCCTTGTGTCCCCACTTTTTTTACCCTTAAGGGTCCCTGTCCCCAACAGTAAAGATTCACGGCAGAACACTGCAGGCCTGGTATCTATTAATCATTTTAAAATATTATGCTAACTTAAATTTTAACAAATCCTAAAATAAATATTCTTTATTTTCATTTTTCAAATGATAATTTCAGAACACTTTAGGTAAAACAATATCTTTTCAATTGTCTTCTGTTATGGAATTAAGGAAGAACTAACTAAACAAGAGCTGTCAGAGGACAGCGCGCTCGACTATTCGAGTGCTTGACAGTATAACGTAAGCCATCATGGGGAAATTGTTCATATTCAATAATTTATTAGACTATCTTTCAAAAATAAAAAAGGAAAACATTTTTTTTTTTTTTTTTAGGGGGGGGGGGGGGGGGGGATGAGAGGGATTTTTTTTTGGGGGGGGGGGGGGGGGTAGGGGGGTGAGAGGTGGGTATAATGTGGGGTGTGGTAATTTATTAGATGATGTTTAAAAACAAGAGTTCCGCGGTCGGAGATGACCGCATTGAAGCCGGATTTTTCGTGTTTTTGTCAATGCAATACTTAAATTACTGAAATATTGTTCAAAGGTCAAAATGAAATGTAAGTACTTTTCAAGGCATGAGCAAACCTTGTGTTATGTTTTGAATGCATGCATATACATGAACAACAATAACATTTAAGGTCACAAATATGAACTTGAATTGACAATTAGGAAAGTTTGATCTCAATTTTTATATTAGCAAATTAGTAGCAAATTAGTAACATATTGTTTGAAGTTTCCATCAATTTCATTATCAAATGTAAGAAAATAAACTTAGATGAAATAATACTATTTATTGTTTTGCTTTCACATACCTACACAGAAATCCAAAGGCTTGCAAACCTTTACGTCAAGTTTGAGATTCTAGGTCCAAGCATACCAAAGTTACAACAATTTTAACATTTAAGTTCACAGTGACCTTGACCTTCAAATGAATGACATTGAAATGAATGACCTTGAAATGACCAGTGGTCATCTAAGTGTGCTTGCAAACCTTTACGTCAAGTTTGAGATTCTAGGTCCAAGCATACCAAAGTTATAACAATTTTAACATTTTAACATTGAAGGTCACAGTGACCTTGACCTTCAAATGAATGACATTGAAATGAGCAGTGGTGATCTTCTAGTACTGGCCAACCTTTATGTCAAGTTTGAAGACTCTAGGTACAAGCATACCAAAGTTATAACATGGAATAAGAACTTTAACATTTTTACCTACCAAAGTTATAAGAACTTTAACATTTTTACATTCAAGGTCACAGTGACCTTGACCTTAGAATGAATGACCTTGAAATGACCAGTGGTCATCTAAGTGTGCTTGCAAACCTTCATGTCAAGTTTGAAGACTCTATGTCCAAGCATACCAAAGTTATAACAATTTTAACATTTTAACATTTAAGGTCACAGTGACCTTGACCTTCAAATGAATGACATTGAAATGACCAGTGGTCATCTTCTAGTACTGGCCAATCTTTATTTCAAGTTTGAAGACTCTAGGTACAAGCATACCAAAGTTATAACATGAAATAAGAACTTTAACATTTTTACATTCAAGGTCACAGTGACCTTGACCTTCAAATGAATGACCTTGAAATGTCCAGTGGTTACTTACTAGTTCTGGCCAACCTTCATGTCAAGTTTCAAGACTCTAGGTCCAAGCATACCAAAGTTATAACAACTTTAACATTTTTACATTCAAGGTCACAGTGACCTTGACCTTCAAATGAATGACCTTGAAATGTCCAGTGGTTACTTACTAGTTCTGGCCAACCTTCATGTCAAGTTTCAAGACTCTAGGTCCAAGCATACCAAAGTTAAAACAACTTTAACATTTTTATATTGAAGGTCACAGTGACCTTCACCTTCAAATGAATGACCTTGAAATGACCAGTGGTCATCTGTTAATCCTGGCCAACCTTCATGTCAAGTTTGAAGACTCTAGGTCCAAGCATACCAAAGTTATACCATGAAATAAGAACTTTAACATTTTTACATTCAAGGTCACAGTGACCTTGACCTTCAAATGAATGACCTTGAAATGACCAGTGGTTACTAACTAGTTATGGCCAACCTTCATGTCAAGTTTCAAGACTCTAGGTCCAAGCATACCAAAGTTATAACAACTTTAACATTTTTTATATTGAAGGTCACAGTGACCTTGACCTTCAAATGAATGACCTTGAAATGACCAGTGGTCATCTGTTAATCCTGGCCAACCTTCATGTCAAGTTTGAAGACTCTAGGTCTAAGCATACCAAAGTTATACCATGAAATAAGAACTTTAACATTTTCGAGCACGCCGCCACCCCGCCCGCCCCCCCCGCCCGCCCGACAACATCAATCTATAAGCCGAGATTTTTTCGAAAAAAATCCGGCTAAAAAAACATAAATGTAAAAATGTTTAGTGCACAGAATGCAATACCGTAGACTAAGTGATGACCAAATATGAGAACACAGCCTTTAAGCTGTGGCGCTGACATTCTTCTAAATATAAAGGGGCACACACTTTGTATTGATATCGAGGATTGAGTGTAAAACTGCTCTATCTCTCAAACTTTATTATTATAGATAGAGTTACATTTGTTTCATGCTAAATACGCAATTACAACGTTGCTAAACGAACTGTAGTATCCCTTACCCTACACTTCCCTAAAGTGGAAAGTGGATGGAATAACATATTAATGTTAATGTGAAACCTGTTTGTAGATTGAATGTTTTCTACTGCAAAAAGGTTCAGGCCCACCGGCGGAAAATTTTATATTCAAATTGATTGGTCGTTTACAAAGGTCAGGCCAAGGTGAAAAGCTGGCTTACACAGCTTCGCCGAAAAAAAGATCGCTTTCTCCAATGTATAGTGGAACAGGTATTAAATTCGGGTCTTCCAAATTATTTTTGTCCATAATTTAAGATAGGACTTAAAAGACAAAAAGGAATGTTTGTTTCTAGTTACATGTGCCCAAAAGAATAACACGTGAGGTAGTTTTTTTTTATTTTATTATATTTTTTTATTAAACATCAAATGACCATAGCAATCAAAAAATTGTATGTTAGAGTATGATTTTAGAGAACTTAAATCACCCTCCAGCGCTTTTTTCCTTCTTAGAGAATAGCTGTTTTTCACATACATAGAAGTTTGGGACTTGCAATTTTTCGAAATGTAAAAAATTCACAACTCATATTTTCACAATTTTGAACAATTTGTGACTCATTTTTTTACAATTGTAAAGAGTTTGCAACTCATTTTTTTCACAAAATGGGAAAAAAGCACTGACCTATGTTATATACGTTGAAAAGCCCTGTATAAAATACTATTTTATTTTATAGATACAAATAGGATAATTTACAAATTGATATTATATTGAATAGGATAATTACATAAGAATATTAGATATTATACTATGCAACTATGAAAAGGTGAGCTTTAACCTTTAAGAACGCCTATAAAAGCTAATTCGTATACGTATATTCATGAATGACCCCTGACAAGTTGTAGCACAGTTGAAATCAATGAATGTTTCTAGCTGTAAGCAATGATCATCCAGATAAAATGCGTCTTAATCATGTAAATGATTTCCATCTGTTGCGCAGAACTATATTGAGTCATTATAACAAGCTATGAATTTGCACCATAAAACTTGGATCGTGATTTTCAGTCATAATAAAACGTTAGGTTACCAGAAACAAACCACTTTTGTGTAGGCCTTGGGTGTGACACAGCATCAGCACAGTGAATATACATCAACAAATCTACCTTCTAGTGATCTAATAAAAGTTCTTATCCGAACATGGTTGCCAGCACCTAGTGATGAACAAATATAACTTCATCAAAGCGTTGACAGCATCATAGGCCTGTTGTCGAGCAAATACACTAGCTATAAGCTGAACGTGAATATTGAGTGCTTATTTTTCATGACTATTTTACTTCATTCGTCTTGTCTTTATTCATTGAGATATAGATGTACTGATTTGAGGCCTATTTCTAGATTGGTAAAGAAGTAATTACATTGAAACAGATCAAGTCGTGAGATGAAAACAAATACGAGGTTGTCTGAATCCAGTTGGTTTGAGAACAGTCTAAAAACTTTTTTCATCTTATGTACAACTTTGAATCCACTCCATCATTACTCTAAATTAATTAAACGTAAAACAAAGATAAAAAATTTATGTATGTAAAAATCGAACAGGCATTTAGTTTGTAATAATTTTCAAATATTGAAAAATATAAGATTTTTTTTTTAACTTTATTAAAGTTTCTTATAAAAATTAACTTGTTTCTCTTGTTTACAGTCATTCTCTGGTATTATTATTTTTCTAAAGAGCTATAAGTACATATTTAAAATTCAATTAGACATTAATAACATGCAGATTAATGAACACAATTTTCGGATCCAAATCATTTATATAAATTCACACAACTTCAAACACCCACACACCTTAATTATCTGTGGGGGTGTGGGTCGCATTTTAGACTAACATCCATGAATGTTTTCCCATTTTATTCAGACGCTGACCAATATAGTCAATGACGGAAAATACCTGTACAAACACAATAACAACAGCTTTACAAACAAAGAAAACATGTCATACCATAAACTACAAACATAAAATGAATTTCACATTATTTTTACACACATTACATAATGCAAAATACAAAACTGTACTTAACATATATAAACACTATTAAAGGGACCTTTTCACAGATTTTGGCATGACATATTGAATTTTGTCAGTAAATGCTTTATATTGATAAATGTAAACATTAGATCAAAACAGCTCCAGTAAATGTTCATGGTTAATGTTCAGTATCACTGTTTCCTCACAAATATCATAACTGCAACGGAAATTTGTGAATCTGAAACAGTTTTTTTTCAATTGTGTCAATTTACCAAAAAGTGAAAAGGCCCCTTTAAAACTCACTAGGTTGAAATAACAAAAGTGCACACAATAATGGACTTGTGTCTACTAATTGCTGTGGCCGAATATCATCATGGTTAGAAATTTCATATTGAAACAATTACAACTTCTTTGAATTGTGTTCATGTTCTGATTGAATAATTCGATAAAGTGAACTTTGTAACATTTGCCGATGAAATTTTTTTGTATGATTATTAAAATGTAAAAATGTATTACCGTACTACTTTTTCATAAGCAATTTGCCAAAGGACGTCATAGTTTGGGAAAATGTCAGCAATATGCCATTCGCTAAAAAATTAAATATAAAAACTGAAACTGTATTCTTACGCCAGCTCATAAAAGTATGTTGTAGCCTTAAGAGTGTTAAAATTACAGTTAATATTGTCTTTCTGTTGTTATTATTAAGTTTCAAATAGTTTTCTCTGCATTTCGTTGAAAATTTGTTGAATTAACGGTCTGGATAAGAACATCTAATTTATAAATAAACTCTGTCAGCATTTATGCAAACTAGGTGTATTTTTCCCGACTGTTCATATAATAATGCAATCCAGAACAAGAGATGTGGTTGTCAGAAACACAATGACCCCTACTGCGCCGCTTTGAAGCCATATATTTTACCTTTGACCTTGAAGGATGACCTTGATCTTTCACCACTCAAAATGAGCAGCTCCATGAGATACACATGCATGATGCCAGATATCAAGTTGCTATCTTCAATATTGCAAAAGTTATTACCAAGGTTAAAGTTTTGGGACAGAATGACTGAGTGACAGAATGACAGACAGACAGGCCAAAAACAATATACCCCTGATCATTCGATCCGGGGGCATAAAAATGCTATTAAATTCTTAAATAATAGACGGTTCTATTGAATGACCTAATAGAATGTTGCATCGGAACAATGAATGGTTATGTCTGAACACACAAATTATTGATTCAGCCATAAGGGGTAAATGCACACTGGACAGGGAGGATGGAAATCCCACAAAAAGTAAATGGATATTAAAATACAAGGGAGAGATTAGAATGACATGAATTACATATCTACCCAAGACAGAACAAATCACATATAATTATTACATAACCATTCAAAACAACCTTAAATAGTACACACACCTTTAGCTCTGGTTTTGGATGACGGTCTAGCACCACCCTTTGAACCTGGTCTGACCTCCCCATTTGAGATTGGCGGCAACGGTGTTTTGCTGCGTCGAATATCAACAAAGGAGCTCCATGTGATATTTTCTTGCCCCTTCTCGTGGACTTTATGCAGGCAGTCTATGAGATACTGGATATGATCTGTGGGTCTGTGGTACATCAATCCAGTCATCAGACTCTGGAAATGTAAACACAAAGCTTTAACCCTTTAAGCGCTGGAACCGAATTTTGAAGGCCTTTGCAAACAGTTTGGATCCAGATGAGACGCCACAGAACGTGGCGTCTCATCAGGATCCACACTGTTTGCTATTCTGATAGTATTCTTTGAAAAAAATCGAAGAAAATGCTAATTTTAGAAATTCAGCAGACGACATTTTAGTAGACGACAAATTTCCCAGCATGCAAAGCTTTAATCAAGGCATACATAGTGAGGAATTCAATTAGAAATCAAATTATTTGATATTATATTATACTGATATTTTTGACCACAATAGAATTATGACCATTGCAAAAATTTAGAGGAATTTTTATGACCTCAAGCCATAATCATATGCATGTGGTGCTGACTGAATGACTGTTGCTGAATTGCAAGTGAAAGTTGTTGAACTTGGCCCGAGTGACCAAACACTATGACCCCCCCCCCCCCCCCCCCCCCAAAAAAAATATGTTGAGTTTCAATTGAATACCTGTGGTAGACACAGTGATATGAAGATGTTGCATGCTTATCTTAACCAGATTCCGAAGTAAAAAATGGGGTATAATTATGCTAAATTGCAGGTCAGAGTTATGGAATGTGATTGATGACCTCATGCTCACGAATGTGATTGATGACCTCATGCTCACAATGACCCCAAACACTTGACTTGTGCATAGTTTCAATTGTATACCTGTAGTAGAAAAATTGTTATGAAGATGTTGCAATTTTACCTAAACCAAAATGTCTGAGTGCAAATGGGGGCATAATTTTGCTTAATTGCAAGTCATAGTAAGTAAGTTTATAGTCAGTGACCTCACAAAATTACCCTGAGCACATGCATAAAGTTTCAAGTGAATACAATTTAAACGAGTAGAATATTCTCAAACTATTTGGGGAAGTGTCAAGCTAAAATTGAACACAATTGTGAACATGCCAACCGCCATCTGTCCAATGAATTAATGTTTATCAAAAAAATAATTCTAAGTTGCTCAAGTTGACTTTAATTAAGATGCCTGCTTGCCAGGTTTAACCCTTTGCATGCTGGGAAATTTGTCTTCTGCTAAAATGTTGTCTGCTGAATTTCTAAAATTAGCATTTTCTTCGATTTTTTTCAAAGAATACTATCAGAATAGCAAACAGTTTGGATCCTGATGAGTCGCCACATTCTGTGGCGTCTCATCTGGATCCAAACTGTTTGCAATTAGGCCTTCAAAATTCGGTTCCCACACTGAAAGGGTTAAACTCTGGGGGGACAAGGGATTTTATATAATTAATAAGGAGTGTCAATAATTATATAACAATGATACAAACATTCTTTATCTTTCTTTCACAATATTGATCATTCAACCTTATTTAAAACATTATTTAGTATCAATGTGCAAATAAGGAATAACAAAAACAAATGGTCAAAAAATGTCTTGATTGCAAAATAAAAAAAGCTCAGAAGTCATGTTGTTATTATGACAATCCTGAAAACCCTGTTCCTGGGATGTTATTATTGATTTTATATTGCAAACGTTAATAGAAAAAACTATAATTGCTTTACAAATGAGGCAACCATAAATTAAGTGACTGCATTGTATTAGGCAATTTGCAACAGTACAGGGCTTTACTAATTAACTTACAGTCAATCTTCAGACACCATTCCATTTTGAAAATTATAATAAGCAACTCAGACAGAACCAATAGGTTGCCTCGCTGCATTATTTACAAAAAGCAATACATTTTGTCACATCTATATTTACTATATATAACGCCCAATCAATACAATACCGTAAAATCATTACAAGTAATAAACATCATAGGCATCAAACTTCAAACGAATTTAACTGAGATCATCCGATATCTGGCTTTTCAGAGATTTACTCTAAATGTTTAAAGTAGCTAGTTGAGCTTCATTGGTTATTGTTCATTTGGCTACTTAAATTTACCGACCAGACCAATTTAGACTGTAACCGAGTTTTATTACCGCTCAAAATCTGATGTCGTTAAAAACTTTGGAATACAAAACAAAAATCTCTTTGAACCAAACCTGCCTCAACATTCTTTTTTGAGTAAACGCTTTGATAATATAGAGGCCATTTTACATAATATTGACATACAGTGAACATAATTAATTTGAAAAAAATAGCCAATAACTACCAATTTAGCGTTAGAATTCCCGAATATGATTGAGTATCCTCCAATTACCTTGAGTCGAGCGGTTCAGGAAACAACTAAAATGATTTCTGAATTAATTCAAACAATGACGCAATAAACAATGTACCTTTGAAGATTTATTTCATTCCCGTTATATCCATGTAAAAATTGTTTATTTTCAGCGTGTTTTACCACGCAAAGCCTATAGTTCCATACACACCCGCAAATGACATACACTGCGGGCGTTGTTCACCTTAAGTCGAGAGGTAACATCCTAAAAGCGAGAGTATTCGATTGCAATAGGCATGAGGTCAACAAAACTTTGAAAATTCTATTCAATGAACAAATTTAGAATAACTGAAAGATTAATTTAACTTTTTTGTAACTTTTATTTACCATTTAACAAGTTTCTGTTTTATTGGTCGATCTCTTTTGAGCAACATTGACACGAAAAAGTGCTCAAGAATTGGAAATAAACAAAGTTCGCAATTTGTTCAAATTAAATTTCGGCATATATATGTTACTATTAAAACATTTGATACAATTATCATCCAATCGGCACAGGGTATACCCACTGAACATGTGGATATTGGCATGTCACCTATTTTCGCGATGAGCACACAGATTGTTCGGGGCAACATTTTCTGGGAATCGTGAAAAAGAAGAAGAATTTTCTTTAAAATTAATCAAATTCATGGAAATATGTGTTTACACTAGCGCATTGGTCTGAAATTTATGTGCAAGTTTAATGAAGATTACGAAACAAATGCACAGAATAGGCATACAATTGGATTATTTCAGTTGAAGTAAGATTTTTAAATGCAATTAAACTGTTTTTTCCTTATTTGAGTCATGTCTGTAATTATTTTATACCATAGTAATGTTAGTAAACCAAAATACTCAGAGCGCATGCGTGTGACGTCATCACGAGAGCCGCGTTCTTAATGTAAACAAAGTGATCGAAATAAGGTTATGCTCGAAATAAGGGAATCGTACAATATATTTCCAATAACTGAGGTACATTAAAGTTAGTTGCAATAATTCAACTATCAGCTTTATAACCCAATGGGTGCCAGAGCCGCCATAGCAAAAATTATCAAAGGCTCTGGGAGTCCGTTTATATGGACTACATTAAAGTATACTTAAGAGTAGAATCTATCCAAGAGCTAGTGAATAGTTTCCCGGACAAGTAAAATGATGAAACGATCAGTAAAACCCAATGGTGAAGTATGAACTTATTTTAATGCAAATACGCAAAAAGTTATCATCATATCCATAATTTACCATACTGATTTCTCTAATTTCTAAATACAAATTAAAGATAAACAAGTCACAACATTCAAGTGCAAACCTCAAACAAACGGGGTATTTCTCGCTTGGAGAGATACGATTTTGCATCTTCTGTCGTCATCTTGCCAGTATGGCACCTAACGTAAGTAGTTTCCTGGACTGGAATTTTGAATTAAGTTAGAAACCCTGCCAAGAATATGACCCTGTATAATGCTCGATGTAGCTAAGGACAACAAACACTGAAACACCGGTTGAACTTCCGATTTAGAATGTGTACAAGTAGTTCTGTTTAAACCACTGTTTGAAAATTAATATTTAGTCATTAATAACTCAAATTAACAAAATAAGTAGATCAAAACAACGTTTGATTATATTTTATTGGTTTCAGGCAGTTTGAAGCACCGACAGAGTAATCATATTTAAACGCTTAAAATCAACAGAACTACTTTTCAAGATGTCAGCGCCCATGGGAATAGGATTAAAATTCAACAAAATTAATTTTCTTTCGCTGTGTATTGGATTGTTTTCACTGACAATCGGCGTTTTGAATGTAATTTTTTAACTTTTTAACTATCAGTCAAAATTCTAATTTTGTGTTATCAAAAAATGTAACATTTGACAAAAGTTTATAAAACAAGCACCTGCTGCTATGCAAAAAGTTGTGGGTGGGGAAGCGCCATTTGTGTGATGGAAAGTGATGTTTACGTTAAATATAAAAAATGGGATTAGGGACCATACGGCCCATGGACCATATTGCCCAGACTATACGGCCCAGATTCTCGGACCATACGGCTTAGATTATCGGACTATACGGCCCAGATTTGCGGACCATACGGCCCAGATTTACAAAGCATACGGACCATGTCTTAATTAATATTTCTTTTGTGTTCCTTCAATATTGTATGAATAAATTTAAGAAAATATTAAAATTGTAGTATTTCATGTTCATTCAAGCATGTTTTATATTATTTCATCGTGTAAGGATTATCGGACTATACGGCCCAGATTTGCGGACCATACGGCCCAGATTTGCGGACCATACGGCCCATATTCTGTCGATTAAAGTGAATGTTTGCGTGATGTGTACTGATTACATAAATAGTTGATGACAACATTAAAATGAATTTAAAATCTGAGAGAAATAATACCTATTTCATTTCCCGTGTTATTTATTAACAAAAGCGAAACACATACTAGCATGTATTTATTTTTAACACATTCATGGTACAATGGTAGCACAGTATTGTAGTGTATTCGTGTTTTAGAATAATGTAGGAACATGTGGGCCGTATGGTCCGCAAATCTGGGCCGTATAGTCCGATAATCTGGGCCGTATGGTCCGCTAATCTGGGCCGTATCGTCTGGGCCGTATGGTCCATGGTCCGTATGGTCCGTATACCTAAAAAATGCATCTTATACAATGTGCTTGCATCGCATAATTTGTGGTAAACTATGCAAAATTCTTTATCAGTGTTATTGTCTCCTACATGACTAGCAACTAGTTCTTCTTGAATGCTAATATATTTATGCTACATATTTTTAACCAGGTTTTCCGAAGGAAAAAACTGGTTATTAGATTGGCGAATGCGGGCGGGCTGGCTGGCGGGCTGGCTGGCTGGCGGGCTGGCGGAATAAGCTTGTCCGGGCCATAACTATGTCGTTCATTGTCAGATTTTAAAATCATTTGGCACATTTGTTCACCATCATTGGACGGTGTGTCGCGCGAAATAATTACGTCGATATCTCCAAGGTCAAGGTCACACTTTGAGTTCAAAGGTCAAAAATGGCCATAAATGAGCTTGTCCGAGCCATAACTATGTCGTTCATCGTCAGATTTTAAAATCATTTGGCACATTTGTTCACCATCATTGGACGGTGTGTCGCGCGAAATAATTACGTCGATATCTCTAAGGTCAAGGTCACACTTTGAGTTCAAAGGTCAAAAATGGCCATAAATGAGCTTGTCCTGGCCATAACTATGTCATTCATTGTGAGATTTTAAAATCATTTGGCACATTTGTTCACCATCATGGGACGGTGTGTCCCACGAAAGAATCACGTCAATATCTCCAATGTCAAGGTCCCACGACTAAAAATAGATTTAAAAAAAAAAAAAAATTACAAAGGGGGTTAATTTTTTTTGGTCATTTTAAAAGTTCAGTTTTGATTTTTCTCCCTTTATCAGATTTTTTTTTCACAATGAAAACCTGGTTTTGTGACAATTTTGTCCCTTGTTGTGCATTTAAATTACAAATAGTTTGATAGTTGTTTTAATATAAATAATTTTAATATAAATATGATACATTTTCAAATGTTTTGTGTGTGTTTACTTCTATATTTGCACACATTTATACCTATATTAAAGATCAAGTGATGTTTTGTACTGTAAAAGAAGATCAATATTGAATTTCTAGTAGCTGTACATATTCTCATACTCATTTACTTTTTTATAACTGACTTTGATATATGAAAACAATTCAACATATCTTATTTAATTATGCAAAAACTATTTTATTAAAACACAATCTCTTGAACAAATACGGTTGTTTTCAGTATCTAAGTGTTCTTGCTAAACAGATTGTAAACAGTCATCCCCTATAAGATGCTGAGATGCTTATCTCATGATCTCAAATTTGGACAACAATTTGTTGAAAAATGTACTTACATTTTCTTTTGCTGATGCTCATTATTAAATTACTGTCTTCATATTACTTTTATGCAAAATAATTTTAGCTTTGTTGCAACGGGTAACAAATGTCTATTTAAAAAAAATTAAACACACACACACACAAAACTATACTGATAACGCATATATGTATATATCTGCTGAAACAGCAAATCACTTCTTTTCACAAAACAACATTAACAACCCTTGTTTCCTGGATATGACGGTTGAGTTCAAAAATGGTTTTGATCCATCTAGTAACATGACCGCCAGGGGGAAAGGGGGCTCATTTTTCTTATATTGGTATACTGAAAAGCCTGTGAACACTCTAAAAGTCAAATTTTTTGGCCAATCATCATGAAACTTGGTCAAAACATTGGTTTTATTGATATGTCGGATGAGTTTGAAAATGGTCGTGATCAGTGGAAAAACATTGCCGCCAGGGGATGGGGCAGTTTTCTCTATATGTTTGTAAGAAGCATTTTCCTTATATATATTTAAAAAAAATCTGGGTATTAGAAACATGGCTGCCAGGGTGGGTGGGGTAATTTTCTATATAGGCCTATTGTGAATACTTTGGAACACCTTATATTTGTTTAAAGTCAGTCTTGTCATACTAATAATTTCAAATATTTGCTGAAGAGTTTTAATCTTTGTTTCTTTCCATCTAAATCTCTCAGGTGAGCGACCCAGGCCCCTTTGGGGCCTCTTGTTTGAAAGATCATCTTATAAATGACCACACCCTCACACTATACCCCCTGCCCCCCCCCCAAAAAAAAAATAAAATAAATAAAAATAAAATAATAAATATACGTTTTGAAACATGGTTAAAAAACAAAAATATTTATTTTTATTTTTTAAAGACTGTCCAATTATCCCACCCAAGAATCCCCCCTCCAATTTTTTATATATTTTTTTTTGCATATTTATTTTTTATTTTTGGAAGATAATGTAATAAATGACCACACCCCCACACTATACATCCCACCCACCCCACCCCTCCATCTTTAAAAAGAAAAATAGATGAGCGGTCTGCACCCGCAAGGCGGTGCTCTTTTTTAATCACTGACGTTCTGTGGTGCGTTATAACTCTAAGAAAAACAGCGTCAAAAGACGTCATTTTGGTGCGCTATGACTCTTCAAGAAACCCCCCAGCTATAAAGTAATTAATAAAGACATTTTTAATAATTGTTTTTAAACTTTCCCGCGAAGATAGTAAAATCCCGACTCAAACGATTCCCCAATACATCTGTATCAACCTGACACTATTGCTGTATACTTACTACTTTTCAAGTTTCTATTCATTACCCGATAATCCCATTTTTAAAAGCACTTTCTGGTAAATATTGAGATAAAAGTGCTCAATAATTTCTATTACAGCAAACGTTGCCATTTTTCTAAAGTATCAAATAAATTTCGGCATAAGTGACTATTTATAGGTTTGATGAAATATTGCCACTGAACATGCTTGCCCTGGTGTGTGCTTGTTAATACAATGCTCAATACACCCATGCTTTCTATGCACATGACGCCACCTTGTACTTGCTGCATAATTTTCGCGCCCTTTTTATTGAGACAAATGGTCATCACGAAATAAATTATTGCTGTTTATTTGAAGCAAGAATCTGTTAACGTAAAGTTAACATTTACATTCAGAAGTGGGTTTCCGGTTACAAATTTAATTATGCTCATTTGAGGCTTCAAGAAAACATTAACAGTTGCATAATGAATTCAACAATAATTTGTTTAAACGCTTTACGAGTCAAGTAAATGTTTTGACAATATTATTCATGAAATGCACACGAGGATTACAGCCATCATCAGTCTTGCAAGTAACTGGCCAAGATTTGTGTGGCAATTACATGTACGTCACGAGTTGTCTGCATGATTTAAGTTCCAGGAATAATATTTTTTTCGGTTTTGTCGGTCCTAGACCGATTGCGGTCATGAAAGCCCGATTGAAAATCCTAAACAGTCGGTCTGATTCTGTTTGCCAAAATTCCCGTGAAAATCAATTACACAGTGCACATGCTAACACCCCCCTCATGACATTCTTATCTCGATTAGGTGTGATAAACCATTCGCTGCAGTCTCTAAACCAGTCAGGACCGGTTTATTGCACGTCAGACGAAGAAAAAAAATTTTGTGAACAGCGGATTAAAGACGTGTCCGATATTAACAAGGGTGGTCGAAAATTGTGCACCTTATACACTGAAAGCACGCGCTGTAACTAAACAAAACACGCCGATACATTTTCCACCAGCGTAATAATCCAGTAATATTATTATGAATGAAAGTGGCGGATCTGATCGACAGAACAGCTGAGAGTTATTTTTATGGGCGGAACTTCACATAAGACAGTACACAAGAAAAATAATATACATTGTATAAATCTTTAGTAAAAACCGCATTAGAATCGAAATAATTCGTGTACTTTATAGATTGTTCCGTTAAAAAAATGACTAAGGGAATTTTACTGGTACATTTATTATACCACCTTCATGAATGGCAAAATCAATGGTATATATTTTAACGTAATTTGTCAGAATTTCAGACATAAATTTTCGGATACTTTTTCCCCATTTATATCCAGACTGATTGATGTTGCGGGAAAATATGATCCCTGGATCATTTAACTGTAGGTAGTGCCTGCCTACGAGTCCTGTCGCTTATACAAAGCGTACAATCTAATTGGCCAGTATTGATTTTCCAATACAGTGACGCTCCGCCCTTAAGCGCGCTTTAGTTGGGTAAAGCGTTAGATGAAGTTGACAGAGGATCGTAATCGGCTTTCAAAATTTTCGGCTAAAACGATATCGCTTTGATCTTAAGAATGGCTGGTTGCAGTAACAGCAAAAATACACTGATTGGACAATTTCAGGCGCCCCGCAGACTCTGATTTAAAAATTCAAGCACTTTGATGAGGGACTGTTAAATGGCATGTGGAAAGCACTAGCTGATATCTTATCATCAAATCACATTCAAGCATTCTAACATTCATTCTTCTTGCATAACAGGGCATAGAAGTTGATGACTTCTTTACCAGTGACCACACCAACAACTGGGCAGTACTGGTCGACACTTCCAGATTCTGGTTTAACTACAGACATGTGGCTAACGTTCTTTCTATCTACAGAAGTGTGAAACGATTGGGCATTCCTGACAGGTATCTTAAATTTAATCAAAGTAATTATAGAAGGGTTTGCTATGCTTTCTTATTGAAATTAATCTAAATGGTTTTTCAAACTGGCTTTTTCTAAGCATTGTTCTGCAAAATGTGAAATAGTAATTGTATGTAAGTATTATAGTTTGAAATATGGAAATATGTATCCAAATTTAATTAATTGAAATTGTTTTAAGAAATAATTATATAAAAAAACACTCAAAAGTCTAAATAGTCCTAAGGGTTACAAATACAGTTGATAAATTAATATGCTTTCTAACTTGCTTGTTTCTTTTTATTAGTCACATAATACTGATGGTTGCCGATGACATGGCTTGTAACCCTAGAAACCCTAGACCAGGTGAGTTTTCTTTAATTAAGTAATTGAACCTTCAAAAATGGCATCCAAATATCATATAAAGTAAGGGTGTTGTCTTATGATAAACATGATGATGATATTGTATCTCAACATCAAAATTTAAATAAAATGATATCATCATTTAATTTAGATTTTGTTGATGAAATATAATATAATTGTTATGAAAACATATGAGCCACGTTTTGGGAAAACAAGGCTTAAAGCATGTGCGAGAAGTGTCATCCCTGATTAGCTTGTGCAGTCCGCACAGGCATATCAGGTATGACACTTTTCTCCTTGATTGGGCTAGACCTAGACTTCCTCAAAATGAAAAATGTCATAGATGCGAAAAGCGGCATCAATTTTAATCCTGGGATGAAACTTTAGGCACATGCATTAAGCCCTCTTTTCCCAGAATGCAGCCCATTTTTAGCTCCACTATTAAATATGAAATATATATAGTGGAGCTATCCTACTCACCCCGGCATCGGCGTTCCCATTCCTGTTAGTGTGCAAATGTTAAAGTTTGCGTACCACCCCAAATATTTTCAATGTCCCTTGACATATTGCTTTCATTTTTTGCAAACTTCTTTACCAACATGACCCCAACCTATGAACAAGAGCAGACAACTGTATCAAGCATTTTGTAAGAATTATGGCCCTTTTTCACTTAGAATATGCATATTATTGATAAATCTATGTTAAAGTTTGCGTACCACCTCAAATATTTTCAATGTCCCTTGACATATTGCTTTTATTAACCAGGTTTTCCGAAGGAAAAAACTGGTTATTAGATTGGCGAATGCGGGCGGGCTGGCTGGCTGGCTGGCGGGCTGGCGGAATAAGCTTGTCCGGGCCATAACTATGTCGTTCATTGTCAGATTTTAAAATCATTTGGCACATTTGTTCACCATCATTGGACGGTGTGTCGCGCGAAATAATTACGTCGATATCTCCAAGGTCAAGGTCACACTTTGAGTTCAAAGGTCAAAAATGGCCATAAATGAGCTTGTCCGAGCCATAACTATGTCGTTCATCGTCAGATTTTAAAATCATTTGGCACATTTGTTCACCATCATTGGACGGTGTGTCGCGCGAAATAATTACGTCGATATCTCCAAGGTCAAGGTCACACTTTGAGTTCAAAGGTCAAAAATGGCCATAAATGAGCTTGTCCTGGCCATAACTATGTCATTCATTGTGAGATTTTAAAATCATTTGGCACATTTGTTCACCATCATTGGACGGTGTGTCGCGCGAAATAATTACGTCGATATCTCCAAGGTCAAGGTCACACTTTGAGTTCAAAGGTCAAAAATGGCCATAAATGAGCTTGTCCGAGCCATAACTATGTCGTTCATCGTCAGATTTTAAAATCATTTGGCACATTTGTTCACCATCATTGGACGGTGTGTCGCGCGAAATAATTACGTCGATATCTCCAAGGTCAAGGTCACACTTTGAGTTCAAAGGTCAAAAATGGCCATAAATGAGCTTGTCCTGGCCATAACTATGTCATTCATTGTGAGATTTTAAAATCATTTGGCACATTTGTTCACCATCATGGGACGGTGTGTCCCACGAAAGAATCACGTTAATATCTCCAATGTCAAGGTCGCCACGACTAAAAATAGATTTAAAAAAAAAAAAAAAATTACAAAGGGGGTTAATTTTTTTTGGTCATTTCAAAAGTTCAGTTTGAGTTTTCTCCCTTTATCAGATTTTTTTTTCACAATGAAAACCTGGTTTTGTGACAATTTTGTCCCTTGTATTTTGCATACTTCTTAAGCAACATGACCCCAACCTATAAACAAGAGCAGACAACTGTATCAAGCATTTTGTAAGAATAATGGCCCTTTTTTTTCACTAAGAATATGCATATTATCGATAAGTCTATGTTAAAATTTGTGTACCACCTCAAATATTTTTAATGTCCCTTGACATATTGCTTTCGTTTTTTGCAAACTTCTTGACCAACATGACCCCAATCTATAAACAAGAGCAGACAACTGTATCAAGCATTTTGTAAAAATTATGGCCCTTTTTACATTTACAATATGCATATTACTTTAGTTACATGTACATTGCCATAACTTCTTTATTTATGATCAGATTTTATTAATACTTAAATTTGACAAAACAACACTTACCTGAATACCACAATGGATTTCACCCAAACAATACCCCACACCCCAAATCAGAATCCCTGCCCCCCCCCCCCCCCCCTACTCCCTCCCCCCCAATTTTTTTTTTTTCCTTCTTTAATTTTGAAAGATCATCTAATAAATTACCACACCCCACATTATACCCCCCTACCCCTCCCCCCAAAAAAAACAATTTTTTTTCTTTTTTTATTTATTTACTTTATTTTTGAAGGACCGTCCAAACTTCCCATCCAAGCTATTGCTATCAAACTTGAAATAAAATCTATTTAGTTTGTTTTATGTTCAATAGTTTGCGGAAAATATACCTGAACTATTTCCTTGACCTTATTGAATAATTTGAACAATTACCCCATGATGGCTTACGTTATACTGTCAAGCACTCGAATAGTCGAGCACGCTGTCTTCTGACAGCTCTTGTTATATGTAGGGTTAACTCATATTCACAAACACTGATGAGCTCTTACCTATAGAGTGGAAAGCTTTGTTTGTGGCAACTCTATTCATTTGAATAATCAATAATAGATTAAGAATAATAGTGATTCTATTACAGATATATAATGGGACATAATTTTATGTGTATGTATAATGATGCTGTTATTCAAACATAATTTATTACTACAAACTTAATTTGTCAAACAAAATTATTTTCTACTTGACAGCCACTGTTTTCAACAATGTTAATGAGCAGATCAATGTGTATGGTGATGATGTAGAAGTGGACTATAGAGGCTATGAGGTAAGATGCATACTAGCATAAGAACACCTGCTAGAATGATTTTAACCCTTTCAGTGGGGGAACCGAATTTTAAAGGTTTTTGCAAACAGTTTGGATCCAGATGAGACGCCACAGAACGTGGCGTCTCATCAGGATCCAAACTGTTTGCTATTCTGATAGTATTCTTTGAAAAAATAGAAGAAAATGCTAATTTTAGAAATTCTGCAGACGACATTTTAGCAGACGACACATTTCCCAGCATGCAAAGGGTTAAAGCTGCTAGAAACACAAACTAATCTTTGGAAAACTATGAAATCAATATTATGTTGAAACCTACCAAAATCAACATTAAGATTTAAGGTGCATAAAATGGTGAAGAATATCTTTCTACTGCAATTTAACAATACAATGAGTCCAATCAATTTATTGTTTTCTCAGTGTGTGTTTGTTTTCCACAAATTTCTTAATGTAATTAAGCGTTTAGATTGTTGTTTTGGCAGTTTTTTTGTTGGTTCCCTATTGATGAGTGCCTTATCTCTTACAACATTGTTATTAATTTATGCCTCATTGTAGACATTTTATTTGCATGGTTTGATACTAATGAAAAAAATATATTCTAACAATTATTAATAATATAAAAATTAATATGCAAAGGGGGCATTACAGATATGACCCAGTGCATGAAAGTGCCCTTTTGACAAAATACTGTGCGCTCAAAATTGCAATTTTGACATAATACCCCCCCCCCACTGCCCTTCTCAAATCCTAGCTGGATCATGAGTAAGCAATATGTATTGCATAACTCTAGTATTTTTTCCCCCATGGCTGATGTTTATACATCTTATGACTTAAGTAAACCAGGTAAATTTCAACTTTGCAAATCTCAAAGTTATAATGTGCATATGTTTATGATATAAGCCATGTCTGCACAGGCTAATCAGGGAAGACACTTTCCGTTTCTATAGATTTTTTTGTTTAAAGGAATTCATCTAAAAAGTGTCATCCCAGATTAGCCTATGTGGACTGTGCAAGCTAATTTGGGAAGACATTTTTAGCTCGGCTGTTTTTCGGAGAAAACCCGAGGTATTGTCATAGCCATCTGTGTCAAGGTTTGTAAAGGTTTTTAACATTGGCTCTTAAATCAAAGTCCTTCCACCTACAACTTTGAAACTTCATATGTACATGCACCTTGATGAGTTCTTCAAGCCGCACCCATTTTTGGGTCACAAGGTAAAGGTCACTGTGACCTCTTAAAAAAAAAAAAAAAAAAAATTCTGACAAGCTTTCGCAGCCGAGCGTGGCATCCATTATGCTGTGCTCTTGTATGCACATGCACTAAGCCCAGTTTTCCCAAAAGACGGCTCATATTAAGGTCTTTGCAGTGAGTATTTTTAATAAAGAATGTCATTAACTGTTACAGGTGACGGTAGAGAACTTTATCCGTGTGTTGACTGGAAGACTGCCGCCCAGCACTCCCCGATCCAAGCGGCTCCTCACAGACGAGCACAGTAACATACTTGTCTACATGACAGGTATGTGGGGGACATAGCTCTTAATATAATCCCCACCTTTCAAGTTTTATTGCAGTCCACACAGGCTAATCAGGGAAAACACTTTCAGCTATTATGTTTTTTATTTTTTTAGCTCATCTATTTTTTGAAAAAAAATTATGAGCTATTGTCATCACCTTGGCGTCGGAAAGTATCAATGCTATTGCATTCAAACTTGGTACATTTACTTAATATCTTGACGGGACTGGGCAGGCAAAGTTATATAACTCTGGCGTGCATTTTGACAGAATTATGTGCCCTTTTTATACTTAGAAAATTGAAAATTTGGTTAAGTTTTGTGTTTAGGTCCACTTTATTCCTACAGTATCAAAGCTATTGCTTTCATACTTGCAACACTTATTTACTATCATAAGGGGACTGTGCAGGCAAAGTTATGTAACTCTGACTATCATTTTGACGGAATTATGGGCCTTTATACTTAGAAAATTGAAAATTTGGTTAAGTTTTGTGTTTTGGTCCACTTTACCCCTAAAGTATCATAGATATTGCTTTCATACTTGGAACACTCGCAAACTATCATAAGGGGACAGTAAAAGGACATGTTGCATAACTCTGGTTGTCATTTTTACGGAATTATGGCCCTTTTTTGACTTTATAACTTTGAATATATGGTTAAATTTTGTGTTTCGATCCTCTTTACTTCTAAAGTATCAAGGCTATTGCTTTCAAACTTCGAATACTTTCATGCTATCATGAGGTTACTGTACCTGGAAAGTTGAATTTTACCTTGACCTTTGAATGACCTTGACTCTCAAGGTAAAATTATTAAATTTTGCTAAAATTGCCATAACTTCTTTATTTATGATTAGATTTGATTGATACTTTGACAAAACTACTCTTACCTGACATACCACAATAGACTCCACCCAAACCATCCCCCGTGCCCTCCCCCCCCTCCCCGAATCCCCCCCCTAATTTTTTTTCTTTTAAGATCATATCACAAATGACCACCACACCCTCACACTATAACCCCACCCACCCCCCCCAATTGTTTTTTTGAAACGGTTATAAAACACAAATATTTATTTTATTATTTTATGTTTAAAATACCGTCCAACCATCGCACCCAAGAATCCCCTCCCCCGCACCCCCCTAAATTTTTTGTCTTTTTTTTTTTTAAGATCATCTCACAAATGACCACCACACCCTCACACTATTATACTGTGCACAGGCTAATCTGGGTTGACACTTCACACACATTGAGTGAACCCCCCTTTCCACAGAGCATGGCTCCAATACATTGGCATTTTTCTGAATATTAAACTGAATCCAAATGCTATCACAACTGCAATTTTGGGTTAAAGTCAACTAAAGAAAATGTATATTTTAAAAGACGATGGGGGGAGAAAGCAATTTGGCTGTGACCAATTCTTGCCTCCTGTAATATTTGTCAAGCTTTATTTATAATTTAATATCAATTATTGAGTTTATGTTTGTGCATCTTAGCATGCTTCTAAGCTGGCTCTTACTTCCATCATTTATTATCAAAGTTTAAATAATTAATCACATATGTTCGCCAGTTCTATATGGTGTATTGCATATACGACAAGTATCCTTAGCGTTCTGTCATTGCAATACTGAATGGTCACAGGTTTGTGTGCTATATTTGCTCATAATGCAGCTTTTGGAAAAATATATACTTTTTTTCCATCTAGACCCAAATTTGAACGAAAAACAACAACACTTAAGTGTCAGTCGCAAGACCTTTATCTAAAGTTCAAAGTTTAGGATAGCTTTTTAAAAAGTAATTGCTCAAACATGAACACAATGCAGATTGTGCAGACTGTAACTGTGTTATTGTCCCCTACCGGTTTCACTGGAGGGGACTTATGGTTTGCGCTCTGTCCGTCTGTCAGTCAGTCACACTTTTCTGGATCCTGCGATAACTTTAAAAGTTTTTAATATTTGTTCATGAAACTTCAAACATGAATAGATGGCAATATGGACATTATGCACGTCATTTCATTTTGTTCCTACGTCAAAAATTGTGGTTGCTTTGGCAACAAATAAAAAAAAAATCTGACAATGGTGGAATTTCTGACAATGCTGAAGCCGGTAGGGGACATATATTGCTTGGCAATAGTCTTGTTCATTATGCCATTATAATGTTAATTATAAAAAATGTAAAGCAGTATGTAATGCCGTGTCTCCAGCTTTAATAACAGGTTTATACTTTAAAGGCAAATGAAAAAAGTTGATGAAAGAGTGAAAAGCAAAAATTAATAGTCCTGAAATACATTAGCTCTTTCAGTGCGGGAACCGAATTTTGAAGGATCCAAACTGTTTGCTATTCTGATAGTATTCTGTGAAAAAAATCGAAGAAAATGCTAATTTTAGAAATTCAGCAGACGACATTTTAGCAGATGACAAATTTCCCAGCATGCAAAGGGTTAAAGCCTAGTTCTTGGAAAATTGGTATTAATGCATGTCTGTACAGGCTAATGAGGGACAACACTTTCACCTTATATAGGTTTTTTTGGTAAAAGAAGTCTCTTTGTAGTGGAAATCTAGCTTAGGCTGATAGTGTGGTACTTTATAAGCCTGCGTGGACTGCACAGGCTGATGTGGGATGGCACTTTTGGCTGATATAGTATTTGTTATGCCCCCGAATCGAATGATCGAGGTATATTGTTTTTGGCCTGTCTGTCTTCCTTTCTGTCTGTCATTCTGTCCCAAAACTTTAACCTTACAGTAAAGTTTTGCAATAACTTTTGAAATATTGAACATAGCAACTTTATATTTGGCATGCATGTGTATCTCATGGAGCTGCACATTTTGAGTGGTGAAAGGTCAAGGTCATCCTTCAAGGTCAAAGGTCAACAACAAAAAAAGCGGCGCATTATCATGTAAAATAAGTCTCTTTGTAGGCGTAAAGTGTGGTCCTTTATGTGGCCTGCACAAGCCAATCTGTGACAATTAATACACATGCATCAACCCCAGTTTTCCAATAGCCTGGCTCATTAAATAAACATTTCTGGTTGCAGGTCATGGCGGGGACGGGTTTCTTAAGTTCCAGGATGCAGAGGAAATCTCCAGCGTGGAGCTTGCAGACGCATTTGAACAGATGTGGCAGAAGAAAAGGTATAGCAATCTTGGCTATATAGAAAATTACTCCACCCACCCTGGTGGCCATGTTTTTAATACCCAGATTCTTTTATATATAATATGTAAGGAAAACGCTTCTTACTTACATATAGAGAAAACTGCTCCATCCCCTTGCGGCCATGTTTTCCTCTTATCATGACCATTTTCAAACTCATCCCACATATCAATAAAACCAATGTTTTAACCAAGTTTCATTATGATTGGCCAAATAATGTGTCTTTTAGAGTGTCCACAGGCTTTTTTATGAATAAATATAAGGAAAATGAACCCCTGGATCAAAACCATTTTTGAACTCATTATTAATTGTTGAATTTGTATAGAATTCTTGGCTTTTGAACCTTTGCCTCGGTTTCATGTATCGTAGAAAAAGTAAAGCCCTAAAAGTTTAATTACTGATTGAAATGGTAAAGAACTCTCTTGGTTTTATTCATTGTTGAAATAATAAACCACATTGGTTGTTTTTGAAACTGTAAAGTACTGGTTTCATCAGAATATTAAAGCGCTCTGTTGATTTGTGTTATTGTTGAAATGGTACAGTACTTTGGTAGTTTCATTTGTTGTTGTTTCCATAAAGCAAGTTTATACAAGTATTGTTTGTGACTTAACATTATTTCATATGCTAAAGCAGTTATCATACTGAGTAGGTAAGTGTCAGTCTTCAAGTCACATGTGAGTGTTGATTAATAACATCTTTAGATTAATAAAACATGACAAAAGTTTACTTGTCCCAAAGACTTCTATGCTTCAAACATGCTGGTGTGAATCAGATTAGATGGGTTTAAGTGTAGGCCCAGTTAAGATTGGTTTAAGTGAACACTCAATTTAGAAGGGTTAAAGTGAAGACTTAGTTGTGTTTAAATAAAGTCTCAGTTAAGATGGGTTTAAGTGAAGACTCAGTTAAGATGGGTTTAAGTAAGACTTAGTTTAGATGGGTTTTAGTGAAGACTCATTTTTGATATAACATTATTTTGCATCAGTTGTAATTTATATTTCTAATTAAGATTGGTCGGTGAGAGTACATTTAGTTGCAAACCATATAATACCAAACTGGCTGATTCCTTCTGACAATAAACACAATTGTAGTTGTTTAAACCACCTTTTCAATAAAGTAACAACATTGTTGTGTTTCTTAGTGGTTGAAGATAGTTATCATTAGGACATGAACAAAACATGTTGTGTGTTAAAATCAGCTTATTTTCAGATCATTGATAGTTGGCCATATTGCAAAAATGTGTGTCATTTTTACATGTGTCTCTTAAAAACAGTGTTGAATTCAATTCCATCAGCTTTGCAAATCATAGTTTATTAGCATGTAGTAATGAGCATTTAAAATTTGTTAAACCAAATGAAATAATAAATAATAGTAATGGACAATTATTTAGTAAATTAACTTTATTAAAGGAATGATAACAGTACTGGTAACTTTGGTAGAATATGTAAGCATGTTGCTTGTTTTCCTAGATACCATGAGGCATTCTTCATGATCGACACGTGCCAAGCAGAGTCCATGTTTCTGAAGTTCTACTCTCCCAACATCCTGGCTGTGGCCAGCAGCAAAGTGGGCGAGGATTCCCTCTCGGTAAGTCACCATATCCCTTTACCAATGAGAGGCAAAGTGAAAACCGCTACAAGCAACCAGCATAAAACCAGAACAGCCTGTGAGTAACTGTGAGTTGGAAATGTAGCCTTTAAAACTTGAATCTAGTAAGAAAGGTCTTAACCCTTTGCCGCTCAGATACCCATTTTGAAATGTTTGTAGACCCTTAGAAAATGTAATAAAATTAACCCTTTGCATGCTGGGAAATTTGTAGTCTGCTAAAATGTTGTCTGCTGAAATTCTAAAATAAGCATTTTCTTAGATGTTTTTCAAAGAATACTATCAGAATAGCAAACAGTTTGGATCCTGATGAGACGCCACATTTTGTGGCGTCTCATCTGGATCCAAAGTGTTTGCAAAGGCCTTTAAAATTCTGTTCCAGCGCCAAAAGGGTTAAAGACCTTTTTTTAAAGCTTCAAATTTCACAGCTTCATTTCCAACCCTCAGATACTGATGAGCAGCAAACAGCATAACACCTAGCAGACTGACAGTTACTTGGCTGTTCTGGTTTTCTGCTGGTTCTAAATAGCCATTGTCACTTTGTTTCAGAGCAGGAAAGGATAAAGATAATATACTGTAATTGAGTGAGAGGGGTGACGGGTATTTGTGTACCATCGAGTATTTGTTAACTATATTTGTAGACCCTTTTGTTATTCTTATTCCATTCAATAAGCTGTCCAACTGAAAAAACACAAGTCATTCGCCAAGTTCAAGCTTCTTTTGAGGAATCTGCTACATATGGTACACACTATATTTTTTGTGTTAAAAAAATATATTTTTATGTCCCCCACTATCGTAGTGGGGGACATATTGTTTTTGCCCTGTCTGTTGGTCTGTTGGTCTGTCTGTTGGTCTGTTTGCGCCAACTTTAACATTTTGCAATAACTTTTGCTATATTGAAGATAGCAACTTCATATTTGGCATGCATGTGTATCTCATGAAGCTGCACATTTTGAGTGGTGAAAGGTCAAGGTCAAGGTCATCCTTCAAGGTCAGAGATCAAATATATGTGGCCAAAATCGCTCATTTTATGAATACTTTTGCAATATTGAAGATAGCAACTTGATATATGGCATGCATGTGCATCTCATGGAGCTGCACATTTTGAGTGGTGAAAGGTCAAGGTCATCCTTCAAGGTCAGAGGTCAAATATATGTGGCCCAAATCGCTTATTTTATGAATACTTTTGCAATATTGAAGATAGCAACTTGATATTTGGCATGCATGTGTATCTCATGGAGCTGCACATTTTGAGTGGTGAAAGGTCAAGGTCAAGGTCATCCTTCACAAGGTCAAGGTCATCCTACAAGGTCAAACATCATATAGGGGGACATTGTGTTTCACAAACACATCTTGTTTATAATGTAAGCTGACATTTACGGTGTATGTCAGTAAACAAAGACTAGCCTGACTATGTTGAATCAAAATCAATCAAACAAATTTAATTATTAAAATATGTAAATTCGTTTCTAATTGCCTCCTAAATAAACACCTTATCAAAACATTCAATGTTTATTGTTCAAAATTAATTAATAAAATGTGTGAGATGTTTGGTAATTTGGTATAAAGTTTTGTGTGTTCATTAGACTAAAAACTATTGTTTAAACTGTACAGCACTCTTTTGTTTTGATTATTACGTTAGTTGAAATGGTAAAGCAAACTGTCTTGTTTTCATTATTTGTTTAAATGGTAAAGCAAACTGTCTTGTTTTCATTACTTGTTAAAATGGTAAAGCCAACTGTCTTGTTTTCATCAGATGTCAAAGGACTATCTTGATTACTGTCATTGTTGAAATAGTAAAGAACTCCAATGGATTCATTCGTTTTAATGCCCTTGTTAAGGTGGCATATTGTAGTCGCACTATCTTTCCGTCTATCTCTCGGTCCGTCCGGCATTCAGTTTTCAGGAGGTTCTTACGCAGCATTTCACAGATATTGAGCTGATATTTGGTATGTGAGTCTATATAAGTGACCTACAGATAAAGTGTGAAATTTGTTCCATTTGGTTGATTTTTGACAAAGATATGAGCCTTGGACTGATCTTAATTTTTGCCAGGGGAATTAGAAAGCTTTTACGGGAGATATTTAAAAAAAAAAATATTTGGCAGGTACAATGTATATTTTTTACAAGGGAAGTTATATTTTTTAATGGGATATACATGTGATCCAAGGGAGGAGCTTCTTCAAGTAGAAAGTGAAAGAGAATGGAGATTTGAGACAATAGTTGATACAGAAATGTTCTCTATAATAACAGTTTTGGGAAGTTTTGTACACAACGCTTTCAGATATTGAGCTGATTTTTGGTATGTGAGTCTACCTACATGACCAACAGATAAAGTTTGCAATTTGTTCCTGTCCATTGATTTTTAGCAAAGTAATGGGCCTTGGACTTAAAAGTTTTCTCTGTAATAACGGTTCTACGGAGTTTTTTTACCTAACACTTTCAGATATTGAGCTGATTTATTTTTTGGTATGTGAGTCTACCTACATGACTTACAGATGAAGTGTCAGTTTCGTTCCAGTCCATTGTTTTTTGGCAAAGTTATTGGTTTTGTTTTCTCTAAATAGCTGCTGTGCGGCTTCATATTGCAGTAGGGGCATTTTGTTTTACAAACGCAGCTCTTGTTGGTACGTGAGTCTACCTTATGATTTCAGATGAAGTGTCAGTTTTGTTTGGTCAATTTATTTTAGGCCAAATTATGGTCTTTGTGTTTCACAAACACAGGTCTTGTAAATCAGGGGGTTTGTGCATCTAGAAAAAGAGCCTTGTCAGTCTTGATGAAACTTGGTCACAATGTTTGACTTGACAATATAGAAGCAATATTTGATTCTTGGTCAAGTTGGCTCAACAACTAAGTTAAGTGGTCAAGATTTCAACAATTGGTGTCTGTGAACTCAGGTGAGCACTTAAGGGCCATTATGGCCTTGTTGTTAAAGCATTTAAACTTGTACCTAACTACCAATGGTTTATTTAATTGGTGTTCAGATAAAGTTTATGTGTTGGGAAAACATTTCTGTCATTATGATATTTTAAGAAATTGTGCAATAGATAACAACATTTTTTCTTTTTCTTGGTATTATAACTCAACAATTTATTTTGATATCATTTACAGCTGAATCTTGTTATCTTGAAGTTGACGGAATGCAAGAGTGACTGCAACTTATCTGTAAAAGACTTATCAAAACTAAAACTCTTTATGTTGTAAAATTGGCATAGGTATTTGAGTTAAACTTTTAAGTTAAACAGCAATATTATTTGTAAAATAGAAGAGCAATAATTGGGAATTTTCTGCACATTGACTCGATTGGATACTAAATCCGAGTTCAAGTCTCTCAGATAACAAAGTTTTAGAATGAAAAAAAAAAAATCTCATTACTTAACCAGATTGACTTGACACGTGGCAAATATGGTTTTTAAACTTTGAAATATAAGGTTATATGAATTGTTGATTGCAGTGTGTTGATTAACTCAGAGAACATTGCTTACTCTTTGCGCTTGACATTTCTCTTTTTTTGTGCAGTCTTTATTGCACCCACATAAAACATTATTTCCCATATTTCTTGTCCCTAAAAGGAGGCATTTAATGACAGCATTTTTCGTCCTTTTTTCCATCCGTCAGTCCATCACACTTCTTGAGTGGAGCATTACTCAGTGCAGAATGCAAGAACTGCAACTCTCTCAACAGTATTTTTGGAGTTATTGCTATTTGCTATTTTGAATAATCTGTTTCTTATGTTAAGTATAACTTTGCAATCGTTGAATGCATTCTTATGAAGCGTCACATAATGATAGGTGGCTCTAAGAAAAGAAGCTCAGGGATAATTACTCTCAGTTCAGTATTTATATAGCTATTGACCTTTATCAATTTTTCAAGTTTGAAACATAAATTCATAAGTTTTTAAGGTATTTAATATAAAACTTCAATCATTGATATGAGACATTTAGAGGACGTGCAGGTTGCAAGATACATCACTTTTTCTATTGTATTTTTTTATATTTATTTATATTTATTTCCCCCTTGCTTATGTTAAGGAAGAACAAAACTTCATACATGTATTGTCATTTTCTTTTGCGAAGCAAAGAATGAAAAGTATTGAATGGATTAAAATGAAACTTTATCTGTTTTTTAAGACTTTCAGAGATAGTGCAGGGTGAAATTAAGAAAATTGTTTCTTCAATCTTTTAAGAGTTATTGCCCTTTGTAAATTATCTTGTGCGCTTTACAATTCCATTACAATTGAAGGTATAAAGGTGAAATTTCATAGATTGACAGAGAAGTGTGTAGGTAAGTGCAGAGTACAAAAACTTTGATTTTCATTCTATGTTTTGGGATAAAGAAGGTATTAAACAGATTTAAAAAAGAAACTTTAAATAATGGATAAAACATTAGGCTATGATTAAATATGATAGAACACTTGATTAGTCAAATTTGAAGCTGTTCACTAATGCTGTGCAGATATATTTATTTGGATAAAATGTTCACCTAATGAGAAAAAAACATTACGATGCAAAGTTTCGAGAATTCAATTTTAAATTAGATGGATGTTTTACTTTTAGATAATTTATACAAGGGCAGTTACATGAAAACACTGTTTAAAGGCATAAGTAAGAATTTTAAATTCTTATCGGCAATCTCATATTTGAATATCACTTCCTTGCAGCATAATTTTGCTCCTTTGAATTTTGTTCTCATGTTCTTGTGCATTTAACCCAGAGGTGGGAAGTGTAAAACAACATCAGCAACAAAACAATGTAATCAAGTGGAAATAATAGACGACTGGCATTTAAGATAAGGCTGAGAAGAATATTGACATTCTTTAGCAAGTGTGTTTTTCCTATTTTGACTCTTCACTGGTCGGTTAATTTTGATAGGGAATGACTACATTTGATCAGTATTTGATCTTAAGGTGTCAACATAACCTGATATTGCTGTATTTATAGTAAACACTTTTCCATCAACTTATAGCATTGAGTCTATTTGTATGTGCACTATCCACCTATCTTTGTATCACCAGCACTTGTGTATATTGCATGTATGTTTGTAATGGTTAAGTTTGCAAGCAATAGGTTTAATTACTAAGTTGTTCTTCAAAATATTTAATACTTAATTATAGTTGCTCATTTCTTGTTGATAACAAAATCTTAGATGCAGATGAGTATAAAATGTGTTTAAGAAAAGCCTTATATAAAACTCCATGGTGTGAGTTTACTTCCTGATTTGAGACACTCTAGGTTAAACTCTGGAGTGGATATGTTTATCCTAAATGAAGGGCAATTTAGGTTTCTAATGTTTTCAAGTTTATCAATGAGTTCTGATCAGTTTTATCAGTTGGTAAACATGAAGTAAGATGTCTAAAAACATGCACTAATCAATAAGCTTTAAGTTAAATCAGGCAATATGAAACTACCTATAACTACATATTTCATAGACCTGTTTGTGAACAGAATATCATGTTTCACCCTATTTTCAGAAAATGGTTTGTCCCGGTGTTATCAGCGAAACTTTAAGCAAACTTTAATATGCATTAGGTCTATCTGTAACTTGACTGTGAATTTTGTACTGGTTGTATAAACATGGGCGTAAAAAGTCAATATAATTAAGCTTTTTCAAAGTTGAAGTTTAGTACCTGGGTAAATAGACTAACTAAAAACTTTGTGTCTTCATAAATACTCATGTTATTCACAAGGAAGGAATTATAACAATAGTGAATACAAAGCTTATCAATCGAATAGCAGATCACAACATCTATTTCAAAATGGCAACTTCCGAAAGTTCAGTTTATAACAGTTCAGATTTAGTGAAGGATTACGTTTGTGGCCCTTGCGAAAGTAAAACTATTGAAGAAAGTGCTGATTATTTCTGTGCAGGGTGTATGAAGTTTTTCTGCAGAAAATGCATTTATCTACATGATCAGTTATATGCAAATCATTCCAAATATGGAAGAGAAGAAACAAATAAATGGCCTCTTACAAAGGCAGTGGAGGATTTGCTACTGAAATGTGACGTCCACAAGAATGAGAAACTGAAAATGTTTTGTCAGGACCACAGTCAGCTGTGTTGCTCTGATTGTGCTTTTCTGAATCACAGGTAAGTGACTCACAGTCAGTGAATCAAAGTGGGGTAACGATACAGACAATACAGACAAAGCTGGCTTATTTAAAATATTTTCAAAATACATATAGAGAGAAACTTCAGCTTGTGGAAGAGTAACAGTACATACAATAGTGTCCTTAATTTAAGGAAATGAACCAATTGTTAAACAGTGATACACAAAACAAACTCACTGGACAACACACATAAGTACATAAGAAACACAATTAATTGAGATCACAGCCTTGGAACTGTAAAAACACTCACGCTTTGCAATGGTTCTAAGAGCTTCAAACTTCACACATGGTCCAGAATGATCATTTAACATTGAAATGTACATGCAATTTAATCTCATAGCATCACAATTCAAATAATCTTGCAATTAAAGAAAATGCATTTCAATTTAAGTACCATTTAAAGTACCATTTAACTACTCTATTGTTATATACAACAACAAAATTATGTCCCTTTTTATGCTTGAACATTTAGGTTAGCCTTTTTGTGCTAAAATCATTATCTGTATTGCACAAATCATAATATCTACATCTACTTGAAATATCTTATTAAATATAACTGAATGTTTAAATGGTCATTGTATATGGCCACTGACCAAATGCAAAAACTCATGCAATTAATTTATATATATATATATATATATATATATATATATATATATATATATATATATATATATATATATATATATATATATATATATATATATAATAACATGTAGTAATTATAATTCATGTTGCTGTTTCAGACAGTGTACCAATGTGACTCTAATTTGTGACTCAGTCCAAAAGATGTCATTGGATATGCAACAGTTGACCATCAATCTTCAAACTATTTTAGATGAACTAAATAAGTTTAAGAGTACACAAGAGTCCAGCATTCAGTCTGTGGAGGCATCATATTGTAAAAGACTTCAAGAAATCGTAGACATGCGAAAGAAATTAAATGCTGCTTTGGATGAACTAGAAAATAAAACCTTGAAAGAACTATATGAAATTAGGACCACATTGCAAACCGCTCTGAAGAAGGACATTGACAACTGCAGCAGACTGAAGGATGAACTGAAACAACACAGTGAAGCGGTTAATGTCCTTTGTGATAAGAGCAACAAAGAAATTGAGTTCATAGCCAGCAGAAAATGTCTGGACAAAATGCAAGAGTCAGAGTCTTATCTGAAAAAGAAATCTATGAAGGTGCAGAGTTCTATAAAATTCAAGGCGAACAGTGACATTGAGAAGTACCTGTTTCAACAGGCAAGTCTAGGGAGGATTGTAGACAGTTTGCAGTCTCTTACACTCAACATGAATCCAGACCAGATCTTGACTGTGAAGAGCAAATCTGAGTATCTTATGAGAATATCAAGTGACACACAGCAGACTTGCAGTATCACTGGCATTTGCTGCCTGCCTAGTGGCCAGGTGATTGTCACAGATTACAATAATCAAAACGTGAAGCTGTTAGACCAGCATTACACTGTGTCCAGTCACTGTGATGTGTCTGGTTATCCATGGAACATTTGCCAAATCACAGCCAGTGAGGTTGCTGTAACTGTTGATAAAAATGTACAGTTTATCTCTGTGATCAATGGGCAGCTGGTGAATGAGAGGAAGTTCCAGTTACAGCATGCAGCCTGTGGTATTGCTCTCCATGATGGAGCACTGTATGTCACCTCTGACACTGCCCTGTACTTGTACACTCTAAATGGGTCACTTGTGAAAAAGCTTTATGTGGATGAAGGTGCCTGTAGAGGTAAATGTTTTTTATACAAAGTTTAGAAAATCTCTTTAAGTGATACTTATAATTGTAATTAACTTTTTTAAAACTTATTTTCAAGAAGAAAAGTGTTAAATAGGAACAATAGTGTTAAACATATATTTATTGTAATTCGGTTCTACTTGTTCATAACTTGTGTCATGTTTTGCAGTGTTTAAATGTGCAGTGAGTCCTGCTGGGGACAGGATCTATGTCACCTACTACTGGCAGCACAAGCTCATCACTCTGGCTACAGATGGCACCCTGATATCCACCTTCATGGACCCTGAACTACAACGTGCATATGATGTCCATGTAACACCATCAGGACAAGTCCTTGTCTGTGGACGCGACTCTAATACAGTCATACAGGTTGATCATCAGGGAAGAAAGAAACTGGCAACTCTGGTCTCACAGGAAGATGCTGTGAAAAAACCAGTGTCTGTATGCTACAATACCAACAATCATCAAATTATTGTAGGACTAGACAGTAACAAAAAAATCATTGTTATGCAATTGCAATAGCTCTTTCAGTGGGGAAAAAACATTTATTTTGTTGTTGTTTATGGCACATTTCATCATGCGAGTTCATCTTTATAAACGATTATTTAAACATTTTTTTTTAAATAAGTTGATTAAATTTTATAGGAATGTAGCAAACAAGAAGGTATGACAACTATCTATAATGTTGATGATGTTGACGCTGATGAGTCCTTTTGTATTGCTTAGGCCAACAATAAGAATATCTTAGTTTGCCTTTGCCTACCATACTTGTGAAATTGTCCCTATTGAAAGAAGTTTGGTGTAAACTTAAATCGCTTTCCTTTCCAGATTAATTGTTAATTAATTATTTATTAAACAATATTACACATCAAGAGAACCAAAAGCCTAAGTTGACAAAGTAAGCATACAGTGTTTACAAATAAAATAGTTAATGATTATACAAAGTAACAATACGTTTCAGTTCAACAACAAACACATGTCTTATTAAATATTTGACTATTATATTTATTATAGTATTGATGGTATACAACTGTATACGAAATTTAAAATGTCTAATTACGTTAAATTCTAATGGAGGTAATGAATTACAACAATATTTAAAATATACTGTATTGTACATATATTAGGTCTTCATGTGACAGATGTAATAATAATAATACGCTGTACTAACCCAAAGTAACAAAATTTGTTTTATGAGGCATTTGCTTATTTATATAGCAGTATGTCCCTGTTTGAGAGTAATAGAAAATGCTTGAGACTAATAGAACAATACTTGATTTAATTGTTTTTGTATATAATGCTACTTGTATTGTAATGCACCCCACATGTTATGCACCCCACATCAAATATGATTCGTCAATAATTTTATGAAAGATAAAAAAATTATTTATTTATAATTAAAAAGAAGTACAATATAACAAAGTGGTTTTAACTATATAGAGAGGTTATTTGTTTTCCTAAATTTGTATTGTTGTTTATAGAACAAGATATGCTTGCCTATCTGTTACATTATATCCTTGAATTGACATTTTTATTACTACACAAATGTAAAACCCTTCATTATGGTCAAGACAAAGCCCGGACAATCGTTTCCGCGGACAACCATTCCAACGCTAATTTTAACAAGGTGGACAGTGGTTCCTACGTTATTTTGACAACCCAGACAGTCGTTCCCATGGTGATTTTAAAACCCGGACAAACTGTCCTACAATATTTAACAGCACTAACTCTTGTTCCTACATTACATGGAGACCCCGAACAATTGTTCATACATTGTTCCTATCCCAGAAATTGGTTCTTAAATTAAATTTATTGTAATAAATACCAATTTTGAAAAAATAGTAAAACACGAGAACCGCACAAGAAGTTGATATGTTGTTCTTAATTTAACTTGTACCTATGATGTTATGCACACAAGTGTACAGGAAGAAAATGAACACATATTTATATTTATATGCATTATACACAAAACAATATGCAAACGAAAGCAAGCAAATAAGTCGTATTCAGCCAACACATTGAAGAAATTCGACCGTTGACATGCTTGCAGCCACATACTGATCGCACACTCTTTGATGTCTGCTGGTGGCTCAAAGTCTTTTTTCACATACGTTTGGTCACTGGCACATCCTCGTCCTTTAATCAGCTGAGGTGTCAAAATCATGTAGGAACGAGTGTCCGAGTTGTCAAAATAATGTTGGAACGATTGTCTGAGTTGTCAAAATAATGTAGGAACGATTGTCCGCCTTGAAAAATTAGTGTAGGAACCATTGCCTGTGGAACGATTGTCTGGATACCGGTCTAGACACCTGGAGGAAAGTTAAATTAGTATTTAAGCACTTGCAAAATTGCTGAGCAGCAGAATAAAAATGTCGCTGCTAAAATAAATTGGTACAATTGTTTGTTTTCTCTACAGTTAAGAAATTATATTTAACTGTATTTTTGTTTGTTTGAGATAAAATAACATTTTATTCTTTTGTAATCTTTTGAGAAACACAGTCCAACCCCTACTTCCGGTCACCCCTCATCGCCGGTCGCCCCGTGTAGGCGGCCGGTGTGTGCCGCGACCGTTGATAAACACTATATAATGCACCCCTCTTAAGCTGTAACCCCGTTTCTCCGCCCAGCGGCCAGCTCTATTTTGCATCCCAAATGTTAAATTTCCCCAATATGAGTGGTCTCGCGCGAGAAAGTCAGTCGTGTACATTGGCAAAATTACACCGACGCCACGGCGATAAAATCGATACTTACTTCCAGTCTGCGGGTTAGGCTCTGTTAGTACTGAAGTGTGTTGTGTGATACACATTTTGGCATTTTGACAGAATTATTTTATTTTATACTTGGAAAATTGAAAATTTGGTTAAGTTTTGTGTTTAGGTCCACTTTTTCTCTAAAGTATCAAAGCTATTGCTTACATACTTGCAGCACTTACTAACTATTGTAAGGGGACTGTGCAGTCAAAGTTATGTAACTCTGACTGGCATTTTGACGGAATTATGGGCCCTTTATTCCTGAAAATTTGGTTTAGTTTTGTGTTTTGGTCAGCTTTACCCCTTAAGTATCATAGATATTGCTTTCATACTTGGAACACTCGCAAACTATCATAAGGGGATTGTAAAGGAAAAGTTGCATAACTCTGGTTGTCATTTTTTGGAAATATGGCCCTTTTTTGACTTAGTAACTTTAAATATATGGTTACATTTTGTGTTAAGATCCACTTTACTTCTAAAGTATCAAGGCTTTTGCTTTTAAATTTCAAATACTTTCATGCTATCATGAGGGTACTGTACCTTGCAAGTTGAATTTTAAAAGCGGCGTTATCATGAAGCTACACAATATAAGTAGTGAAAGTTCAAGGTCAAGGTCATCCTTCAAGGTCAAAGGTCGAAAAAAATCATTTTAAAGCGGTGTTATCATGAAGCTGCACATTTTGAGTGGTGGTTGAAGTTAAAGGTCAAGGTCATCCTTCAAGGTAAAAAAAAAATATAAAAAAATCAAAGCGGCGTTTTCATGAAGCTGCACATTTTGAGTGGTGGAAGTTCAAGGTCAAGGTCATCCTTCAAGATCAAAGGTCAAAAAAAAAAAAAAGTGGCGTTCTCATGAAGCTGCACATTTTGAGTGGTGGAAGTTCAAGGTCAAGGTCATTCTTCAAGGTCAAGGTCATTTTTCAAGGTCAAAGGTAAAAAAATTAATATTTCAAAGCACCGTTATCATGAAGCTGCACATTTTGAGTGGTGGAAGTTCAAGGTCAAGGTCATCCTTCAAGGTCATCCTTCAAGGTCAAAGGTCAATAAAATAATATTTCAAAGCGGCGTTCTCATAAAGCTGCACATTTTGAGTGGTTGAAGTTCAAGGTCAAGGTCATCCTTCAAGGTCAAAGGTGGTAAAAAAAAAAAAAAAAAATCAAAGCGGTGCAATAGTGGGCATTGTGTTTCTGACAAACACATCTCTTGTTTTTTTCAAACATGGTTAAAAACACATATTTATTTTTATTATTTTATTTTTGAGATACCGTCCAGCCATCACACCCAAGATCCCCCCCCCCCCCCCACACCTCCATACTATACACCCATCTCCACTCCACCCCTCCCTCCTTTGTGATTGAAATTGAGATAGGTCCCTACACCCAAAAAAAGAAAAATAGATGAGCAGTCTGCACCCGCAAGGCGGTGTTCTCTTGTTAGATTAATAGCATGTATAGCAAATAAACTATACAACAATTTTACCATTTGCATTTGAAAAATATTTACTTATGTAAAAATATATTAATGTAATTGTTATTTAGCAAAAAAAATGCAGTGTCTGTTATTATTGTGTCTGTAATGATTAATAATAAGTAAGAAATGTTACATATAAGATATTTTTTATAAAGTTTCAGCAAAGTGAGTTCTCACAACAAAAGTGCATTTTCCCCAATTTAATAGATGAATTATGAAAACATTTTAATTATTGGAATTTTAATGTGATTTGATGATTCTGCTGTATGTGTGAGAAAAAAGAAATTAGCTGCTAAAATAAATTGTGACAACTACTGTGTTTGTTTCCTCTGCAGTATATCAATCGCACAGCGTACGCGTTGCGACATAAAACTATCTTAGCTGTACTAAAATACATATCAATTATGGCTCATGAATGTAACAATAGCATAAGAATTAGTCCTGGCTTTCTACCAAAAGGAAACGAAAATATAGGTATCATATAGGCTCTGGTCACATTACAATTTTTCATTTTTACTATTATTTTTTGTCTGTAGCACAACAAACACGCAAAACAAAAAGTAATGAAATGATTAAGTTTGATATTACTTAACAATCATTTCATAAAGACCACCGCTTTAGACCAAAGATGGTCCAAAAACTTCAATTTATATGCTATATAAAAATATAGCAGTTATGAGAATAGTTGTTAAATCTTACATAATTGCTGTATTTCAGTGCATTACAATTCTTAAAATACAATAATGTCTTATTGTTGTAGAAGACATTTAGAAACTGAAAAGATGCTGTTATATAACTGATAATAATGGCAATTTATAAAAGGCATTCATATACAGTTTTGACATTCCATTTAAAAATACCCTTTAACACATACACATGTAAGTCACGGAATTTTCTTTGAAAAAATGTGCCTACCTTCACACATGTACCTACCCACAAATGTTCACCATGAGCAAACAAAAGTGTCCTTTCTGAACCCCATTTTATTCTTTTAAAGGTCAAGGTCACACTTTCATTTCAAAAGGTTAATATTTGCCATAAAACTGCTTGTCTGGGCTGATATTCCATTATTGTAGTGCAATTTTAAAATAGTGTAGCTTATTTCAAGTTTTCTGTATGTGGAGACAGTGTGTCATTTATAACAATCATCTCCTTACCTCCAAGGTCATGGTCACACTTAAAGGTCCAAGGTTTGAATAAACCAAAAAAGTTTTGTCCAGACAGTAACTTCAACATTCATAATCCAATTAAAAAACACTTTAAAACCACCAATGTTCTCTATCTAAAGATGGCTTGTCACTGGTACAATCTTACTCCTAGCTTAAAGGTCAAGGTCAGGCTCGAATGTCAAATATCCTCTTTCGTAATTATTCTTCATATTATTTTTAGCTCGACTATTATATATGAAATATATATAGTGGAGCTATTCTACTCACCCCGGAGTCGGCGATTTCCGCGCCGTGCCGTTCCGTGCTGTGCCGTTAGCGTGCAAATGTTAAAGTTTTCGTACTACCCCAATTATTTTCATTGTCCCTTGACATTTTGCTTTCATATTTTGCAAACTTGTTAACCAACATGACCCCAACCTATTAACAAGAGCAGAAAACTCTATCAAGCATTTTGTCATAATTATTGTCCCTTTTATACTTAGAATATGCATATTATTGATAAATCTATGTTAAAGTTTGCGTACTACCCCAAATATTTCCTATATCCTTTGACATATTGCTTTTATATTTTGCATACTAGTTTACCAACATGACCCCAACCTATATTTATGATCACATTTTATTATTACTTTGACAAAACAACACTTACCTGAATACCACAATGGATTCCACCAATTTTGTTAATATGGCTATAGTAAAATCTTGTTAACACGCTAGAGGCCACATTTATTGTCTGATCTTCATGAAACTTGGTCAGAAGATTTATCCCAATAATATCTTGGACGAGTTCGAAAATGATGCTGGTTGGTTGAAAAATATGGCTGCCAGGCGGCGGGGCATTTTTCTTTATATGGCTATAGTAAAACCTTGTTTACACTCTAGAGGCCACATTTATTTTTTGATCTCCATGAAACTTGCTCAGAAGATTTGTCCAAATGATATTTTGGATGAGTTTGAAAATGGTAACCTTTGCTTGAAAAACATGGCTGCCAAGGGGCGGTGCATTTTTCCTTATATGGCTATATATGGCTATAGTAAAATCTTGTTAACACTCTAGAGCCCACATTTATTGTCCAATCTTCATGAAATTTGGTCAAAAGATTTGTCTTATTAATATCTTGAATGAGTTCCAAAATTGTTACATTTGCTTGAAAACCATGGCTGCCAAGGGGCGGGGCATTTTTCCTTATATTGCTACTTTGTTAACACTCTAGAGGCCACATTTATAGTCCGATCTTCACGAAACTCGGTCAGAAGATTCATCCCAATAATATCTTGGACGAGTTCAAAAATGATGCCGGTTGGTTGAAAAACATGGCCACCACGGGGGCGGGGCATTTTTCCTTATATGGCCAAAGTAAAACCTTGTTAACACTCTAGAGGTCACATTTATTTTCCGATCATTATGAAACTTGCTCAGAACATTTGTCCCAATGATATCTTGGATGTGTTAGAAAATGGTTTTGGTTGCTTTAAAAACATGGCCACCAGGGGCGGGGCATTTTTCCTTATATGGCTATATATGGCTTTAGTAAAATATTGTTAACACTAGAGGCCACATTTATTGTCCAATCTTCATGAAATTTGGTCAGAAGATTGGTCTTAATGATATCTTGGATGAGTGTGAAAATAATTATGTTTGCTTGAAAAACATGGCTTCCAAGGGGCGGGGCATTTTTCCTTATATGGCTAAAGTAAAATCTTGTTAACACTCTAGAGGCCACATTTACTGTCCGATCTTCATGAAACTTGGTCAGAAGATTCATCGCGATAATATCTTGGAAGAGTGTAAAAATGATTGGTTGGTTGGTTGGTTGGTTGAAAAACATGGCTGCCAGGGGGCGGGGCATTTTTCGTTATATGGCTTTAGTTAAACCTTGTTAAAACTCTAGAGGCCACATTTATTTTCCAATCTTCATGAAACTTGTTCAGAAGATTTGTCCCAATAATATCTTGTTATCTCAAGTGAGCCACTTTGGGCCTTTCAGGCCCTCTTGTTATGATATATCACAGATGTTCACTATTTGGAGGATGTTTGTCACTTTCAAGTCCTGTGCCTAATTGTCAAAGGTCATTGTAACACTAAAATTCAGTGTTCATGCATATGCATTGTGCAGCTAGTTAAATAATAATGGGCTTTAGTGACAGACATCTTGTTGTATAAAAGATCATTTGAATCATCAAAATACAAAGGAAACAGAGGTTTCCATTGAAAAATAGTCTTACAAAATAGTAGGAATTTTGTTTTATTTTGCAGTCTGATATGGCTGACCAGATAATTTTTACAGACATGTTCATTGTGTAATCCTGTACCATATTTCTTCAGATTATTTTCATAAATTGAAAAGTATATCTTTAAAAAAAGTATGCCAATATTCCTTCTTTACTCTCCCTGACTTCTTTTGCAGAACAACATGCAGAATGTAATAAAAATAATTCATATGAAAAGTTCCATATACTAATTACAAGAACCATAACTCTTCTACAGGATTTACAGAGATATTGCCCTTAAGTAAATGTTCTTGTGCGGAGCATATTTCATTTTGTGATGAACTTATTTAATTTGAAATGTGTACATTTAGGAAATGCATAGTACAAAAAAAACACAACACTAGTTTTGGAGTTATTGCTCTTGGCTTTTTGTTCGCTCACCGGAGCATGAAGTGCTTATGGTGAGCTGTTGTGTGACAGTTGCAGTGCTCACAGTGTAACATTAACATTTTAAAAATATCAAATTTCCTTGCTCTTAAAATTTCCTTCAGCCAAATTAACCTGGCATTTGAAAAATCCTCCTTAATTTGGCTATATAATGTATGTTGATGATTTTTTTTTTGCACAATGGGTTGTTTTGTAGTAAGTGAATAATTAGGGGAATTGTCAAGTTAGCCGAAATAAATGTCATTGGATAACAAGTCGTAAGTATCTTATGACAGACCCCCAAGTCCAAATAAAAGAGATTATTAAGATATGCTTGACTAATATTTTTTTAAAGTACATGAAAATTATAGAATTGATGAATTTAAATGATATTTTGTTGCTTTGTTGCGTTTTAATATTCATTATGATAAAACATATCAACAGTCACTTAAATGATGTGTTTTAACATTAGAAATATGTAAACTCAACATCATGTTCCTGATGTATTCCAGCACCATGTTGATCCTGCTATCGGAGTATACGTAATCGACCGCTACACATACTACGCTCTTGAGTTCCTGGAAAATGTGCAGCCTAACAGCAAGAAAACCATGGGACAGTTTGTAAGCTCAAAAGTTCATTCAAAATGTTGTTATACTCAGGGTTTCGTAACTGCCCTCCAACATATTTGAACTTTTTATATTATTGTGTAGACATGTGTCAGGTTATATTTTACATCAAGATTGTGGTTGATAAAACTCATTATATTAAAGTTACTCAAGCAGCAAGCAGCAGATCCTTTTTCAACCCACATTGAATGTCTTTTATATCAGTCATCAATAAAATAATCAGAGATTCATACCTGTATTATTTAAAGCTTCTCAATTGCAACTGTACTTTTATAGAAGCACAGTTGCAAGTTAATTAAAGTCTTAAATGAACATATTTTTTGCAATGAGAATTATATCCAGAGTATCATTTTCATGCGAAGATGTTTAACAGATCATTGTAAAGTAATTTTTTTTTAAGTATGTATATAACCTAACACAGTTCATGCACTGTTATGTCTGTTAATTAAGTTCTGCCTTTGTCCAAGGAGTAGGAATATTACCACAGTAATTCAAATGGAAAGAAATATTGTTTATTGATCTTAGAAGTCAATTTGTAATTTTATTCATTCAGGACAGAATCACAATTATACAACTTTTTTTCACGAGCTCGCAAATCCAGCATGATTGGTAAATTGTGAACTAGGCTTGCTCTGATTCTCGTCTTTAAACAGTTTGTTATTGTCAAGTAAGACCATAGTGTTATAACATCAGAATGCTGGTTTGCTTAGTTAAACTGCTTATTTTAATGACATATAACATGTGTATTCTTTCAAATGTGTAGCCAGGTACCAGGTAAAGGTTGAAGCCTGTTTCTAACTGGGTTCATGTGTGTCTCTTTAAATATAAAACCAAACACCGTACACAAACTATTAAATCCTGTTTCTACAGTTTCGAGTGTGCCCCAAGAGTCAGTGTGTGTCCACGGTAGCGTTCAGGACTGACCTCTACCCGAAGGACCCCAACAAAGTGCTCATCACAGATTTCTTTGGAAGCGTGAGGAATGTAGAACTTCTTACTGAGACCATCTCGTTCAAGAATCTCTCCATGCAGGACACTTGCAGGTCAGCACACTAACCTTTCTTACACTAGGCTTTAGGCTTTAGATCACACAAAACTCCTGAGAGGAAAGCTGGAAGAAATCCCTTTAATTCATAGTATTCCAAAGTGACACTTAGTTACATAGGCTATGGGCTTATGTTCGCATATTTTACAGAAAATTGTAAGAAATTCATTACATTCATAATATTTATTAGGAATTCTAAGGAATTACTGTAAGTTTCTAACTTTAACCTAGACAGACATAAATAAATGGAAATGAGCCGGTATTCACAAAACTTGTAAGGGAAAAACTGGAAGACATTTATAAAATAGATATTAAATATTGATTTAAGAAGCAGAAATATTTCATTTCACAATTATCTAAAATTTTAATTTGCTGCAACATTTTAATTTTCTTTTAATACAACTGAAGTTAAGATTTCTGTTTAGAGAGTAGTGGATATCATCCCTGTTGGTTGGGAAGTTAAGGTTCCAATCTTCGCTTTTTGATATATTTTTATTTTTATTTTTTTCTAAAAAAATGTCTTACAAAACACGGAAAAGTGTCCCTCTCTATGAGACTTTTAGTGCAATCAAATATAACAAATCCGCAGTATTTGTCTCTTTATTCCCCAGCATCTACTGAGAGGCATAAAGTGATTTGTCTTTCGGTTTGTCCATACGTCTGTCTAACCAACCGTGGCAGGTTAACCCAAAAAGACATGTTTCATCTAAAATCAATACATGTAGCGCTTGTTACACAGTTTTTATACTTGCACTGATAATGTACTTGAACACTATCATCATCTGATCTCATTTGGACCTTGACCTACTTTTTTGGACTTTTCAGAATGACCGAATTGTTGATTAACACAAAATTCAGCGTTTCAATTAACACCAATATCTCTTACTATTAATCTTTGATACTCGCATGACCGTTGTCATAAAACACCATCAACTCACCTGCATTTTGTGAACTTATTTTGATATTGATATTTTACTTGAGACTAATTCAGAAAGTCCATATTCTTCGTGTACCCAGAATGACGCATTTTGTTTAAGATCATTACTGCTTGCTACAAATCTTTGATACTTACATGGCTGTCTGTAAACACAATCAACACACACACCCACATGACCTGCCTTCATATTTGAACTCGACTTTTACCTACTATTGGACTGCAGATGGTTAATTTTCTTGGTTTAACCGAATTGACTGTTTGCTTAACATCAATACTACTTACTTAAATGCATTTTGATAAATACTCGGCACATAACCTGACCTCATTTTAACCATATAACTCCAAGTTTTAGGGATACTGGGTCCATGTTAAAACTTATTGTGAATAAGAACTTTTGATTTTATAATAAAATGCTTATTCAATGTTTGTGTATCGTCTGAGCAAAAACAAATAATGAAAATGATTCAGAAATTACATTACTTAAAACATTTCATTCCAGTAAAGAGAGCTGTGTGGAGACAAGCAGTCCTAAATCCAGTCAGCAGCTGAAGTACGCAGACCAGTTCCCTATGCCCACCTGATGATATCAAGGATATAGGAAACTACTGACTAATGTGCTTGTATAAAATATAAAAGAAGTGAAACTCCAGCTGCTGGAGTAGTATTGAATTATTATTATAAACAATTAGTAGGTCCTTTATTTAAGGCAAGTGACTGATTGCCAAAACAGTACAAAACAGGACAATACAGCACAATACAAAACAAACCTTAGTCACTTCACCCTATGTGCCCAAGAAGTGTTGCAAATAATTAGTGTATGTAAAATGGGAAATTAAATAATTATATATAGTAGTAACTTGTGTAAAGATATGGTTAACAATTGACGAATGAGACTAAAAAACCTAAGTCACTTCGACATATGTGCTGAAGAACTGTTTAAAAAAAATTACTGTAAACTGGGAAATTAAATATACAGTTATACCTTCTGTTCAGATAGCTTAAACAACTGAGTAATTTGTCAAAATAAAGACTTCAGTCACAATGTGCTTGAGAACAAACACATGAAAAGGACTGTGTTGAATCTTTGGGTTTCAATAGTGTTCAACATAATTATTTCAAAATATTTTTTTCATCCTTAAGAACTAAGGCTGTTTTTCCAATGTGTCTTTCCATATCTTACCATTTGCCAAGCAATTAACAATTGCAGAATCAAAATTCCCTCTACCTGATTTTAAACTTAATATTTTTGATGTTAAATTGAAACCAGAAGTTATCAGTATTTACTTAAATCCCCTTGTATTCTTATTTCACTGTTTACCAGTATTTTAAAAATATCAATAACTGGTAATATTAGCGTTATTTGGAGTGTCAACTAACAGCATACCAAAACTTAAAATAATGAATAGATGCTTAAGTAAATCTTCAACAGTCAGTTCATAAGCGACCATTGTTATCAAAAGCAAAGTTCACTTTTTCTGTTAAATGTTTATGTTATTCATTTGCAGTCATTTATTAAAAACACTGCATTGATGTTAAATTCAAAATATTTCTTACATGTGTATATATTCTGCGATTTGCATTTTCTATCAAATCGAGCTCATATTCATTCTAAATGAGTTTGTTATATCCCTTTCCTGTGTCTTTATTAAGATTTACTTTATATATATATTTGTGTATTTATTAAATGGACATGCTTGCCATCTTTATTTATGTTGATTAAGAGGCAGATGGATAGAAAGATATGTATCCATGCTGGGATTCTAAACTCATCAAAACCAGCATGACAAGTTAGTGCTATACCAATGGGGACAGCTAGGTCTAGCACATACCATCAGCCGTTTTTAGCTCATCTATTTTTCAAAAAAAAATTATGAGCTATTGTCATCACCTTGGCGTCGGCGTCTGCGTTGGCGTCCAGTTAAGTTTTGCGTTTAGGTCCACTTTTCTCAGAAAGTATCAATGCTATTGCATTCAAACTTGGTACACTTACTAACTATCATGAGGGGACTGGGCAGGCAAATAAAGATAACTCTGGTGTGCATTTTGACAGAATTATGTGCCCTTTTTATACTTAGAAAATTGAAAATTTTGGTTAAGTTTTGTGTTTAGGTCCATTTTATTCCTTAAGTATCAAAGCTATTGCTTTCATACTTGCAACGCTTACTTACTATCATAAGGGGACTGTGCAGGCAAAGTTATGTAACTCTGCCTGGCATTTTGACAGAATTATGTGTCCTTTTTATGCTTAGAAAATTGAAAATTTGGTTAAGTTTTGTGTTTAGGTCCACTATATTCCTACAGTATCAAAGCTATTGCTTTCATACTTGCAACACTTATTAACTATCATAAGGGGACTGTGCAGGCAAAGTTATGTAACTCTGACTGGCATTTGGACGGAATTATTTGCCCTTTATACTTAGAAAAATGAAAATTTGGTTAAGTTTTGTGTTTTGGTCCACTTTACCCCTAAAGTATCATAGATATTGCTTTCATACTAGGAACACTCGCAAACCATCATAAGGGTACAGTAAAAGGACAAGTTGCATAACTCTGGTTGTCATTTTTACGGAACTATGGCCCTTTTTTGACTTAGTAACTTTGAATATATGGTTAAATTTTGTGTTTCGATCCACTTTACTTCTAAAGTATCAAGGCTATTGCTTTCAAACTTCAAATACTTTCATACTATCATGAGGTTACTGTACCTGGCAAGTTGAATTTTACCTTGACCTTTGAATGACCTTGACTCTCAAGGTCAAATTATTAAATTTTGCTAAAATTGCCATTAATTCTTTATTTATGATTAGATTTGATTGATACTTTGACAAAACTACTCTTACCTGACATACCACAATAGACTCCACCCAAACCATCCCCCGTGTCCTCCTCCCCCCCTATTTTTTTAAGATCATCTCACAAATGACCACCACACCCTCACACTTTACCCCCCCCCACCCCACCCCCCCCAATTTTTTTTTTGAAACGGTTAAAAAACACAAATATTTATTTTTATTATTTTATTTTTGAAATACCGTCCAACCATCGCACCCAAGAATCCCCTCCCCCCACCCCCCCTAATTTTTTTTTAAGATCATCTCACCAATGACCACCACACCCTCACACTATAACCCCCCCCCCCCCCCCTATCACCCCCCCCCCCCCAAAAAAAAAAAAAAACTTTTTTTTTTTTGCTTTTTTTTCCGCATTTTTGGAAGATAATGTTATAAATGTCCACACCCCCACACTATACACCCCTCTTCACTCCACCCCTCCCTCCTTTGTGATTGAAATTGAGAGTCCCTTCACCTTTAAAAAGAAAATAGATGAGCGGTCTGCATCCGCAAGGCGGTGCTCTTGTTTTTTCATTCCTATTACTGATCAAATTACACATGTGAAACCAAGTAAATTTTGATGGGTGTCTTTTTTTCTTAAAAGATAATCTACAAATTGGTACAAAACAGCAGTGGAAAATAAGTAATCATACAATTATGAAGTCTTTAAGTGGCCTTTCTTTTGCTGGTCTCTTAAATGTAGTCCGTTGTCTTTACCATTCCAGGTGTTGAAGCTAAACCTCATTTGCAAACGAAAGTACCACTTATAAAATGTGCATGAGTATGTTTTGCTGTTAGTAGGGAAGTGTTAGCCAATGTTTTGGTCCTCTACCACCGTTCCTGCAGTTCTCTATAGGTTTGTGTGTCTGCAACAAATGTTTTTTATCCAATTCGATGAAACTTTGTTTTTTATATAGACTTATTAGCATAATATGCATGTTATTTCAGTTTTTTACCCAAAGACAGAAATTGTTGTTGCTATGTTGACAAAAGTGAGTGAAAACAAAATTCTGGATACTGCAACAATTCATAACGTACTAACGTTTGGTTGATGAAACTTGTTTTATGGATATAGGGCCTTTTATTGAATGTGCACGTTACTTCAGTTATGTCTGTCCGAAAAATCTGGATACAGCTGTAAATAAAAAATTACTGAAGCTATCTTGATGAAACTCAGTGTGTGGATAGAAGTTTATATGGGAAAATGCAAACCATTTCGTATTTATTTCCATCTGACTAAACTGTTGGTTGGCATGGTTACAGAAATCATTGAAAACTAAAATCAGGATACTGCCACAACACAAAAATTACTGAGGCTTTCATGTTTTCATCTTAAAAACATTTATAATGATAATTCTTTCAGACAAATATCATATGGCATTAGTTTTAACACCTTTCACTGTAAATACATGTGAATATACGAACGTCAATGTCCAACCAATCAGGATCAGAGTGTTGATACATTACAAAAGTTCATCATTTGGAGTACATGTAGGTGTGACTTGCGCAACTCATGTGCTGCTTGGCTGCAGACATGTAAATTCTCTACCAAATTTCTTCTGGTTATTTTTTTTATTTTAAAACTATGTTCGCCATTTGGTATTACCTTTGTATGCCCCAGTCTCGATGAGGATTTGCTAACTTAATAGTTTTTAGTCAATGTTCTTGTAAGAAGCATACTTCTGTAAGTATTGAAGGTATTTCATTAAAACTTTGGACCTTGATTAATCAAATTTTAGAGAGGAAAAAAAAGTGTTGTATCTCTGTAGGTCACATTAATGACTCAATTTTTATTAAACATGATCCGAATGTTTATCTTGACAATATCAAGGCTGAGACAGTCTGGGTCATGTGTGTCCGAAAATATGTCATTTTGTCAAATCTTATATGTTACATACAGTAATAGCATCGTCCATCCTTCCTTCTGTCTGTAATTCCCGCATCTTTTGTAGAGCATTACTCTGTGCTGAATGCAAGAACTGCACCTCTTTTAACAGTTTTTACCATTTGCTATTTTGTTTAATATGTTTCGTATGCTTAGCATAACTTTGCAAGCTTTGAAAGTATTCATATGAAACCTCATATATGTGAAAACATGGTAAATTGACACACATGTAAGATTATGTTTGTTTTTCTATTATAATATCATATACTCGCATCATAATTTCGCTCATTTTATTTGTTTTTATGTTCTTGTGCATTTTAACCCAGAGGTTGGACGGGTAAATCAACATAGGCACTAACAAAGCAATGTAACAAATTGAAAACATTTATGGTGAAAGACTGGCCAATTTTCAAAATTCTTAAATAACTCCCTAGATTCATAATGCATTTTGTGTAGAAGCTGGGACAGCTAGCGAGCCTTTGTTTACATCAAATAGTCATTAAAAATTAACACTACAATGTTAACGGACTATTTAACGTTATGGGCAACATAACAAATGTAATATGTTATGTATTTACTATGTCCCTTTGTTATGTTGATATATGTTTTATCTGCTAAAGGCACGCTTACGGTAAATTGGTTGCACTTTCTAATCTACCTGTCATAAAGGATTTGTAGGATTGAACACTATGATTATTTTTTTATTAACCTAAAAGATCTATGGTGTCAGATAGTTTCAAAACCATTAATAAAAATAAATAAGTTTGTGTATTGTAATTGGTAACATGAATTATCATATGCCATTATGAAAAGCAACCAACTGAATGCGTAATAAGTATAAATAGTGTTCAAAGGGCTAGAGAATAGACGAGTTAATTGTTATTGTTTACATTCGGGATTTTTCGCGCATGCGCACTGACTGGTTGGCAAAAACACTGGTTACAGTAACGTAAAACATGTATAAAGGGCTTTTGTTTAGTCAATTAAACGATAAAAAATCCGAAATAAACATTACAACTCTTATACAATAGTGCAAATATATCATATTTAGTACCAATAAATAAATGTATCATCATATGTATAATTTCCTCTTTATAAAAATACAAATTAGTTATAAGCATCAGAGTAAACGTGGTCGGAAGACTAAATACTGACAATACCACACAACAAAACAATAAATTAGCCGTTTTCTTTTTTATAGTAAGACTTTAAAAAATGATATTTAAAAACTTATAAAACATATATTCATTTGATTATAACTATAAACGGTGTGGATATTGTTATTGCTTATCAGCGATCGAAAGTGTATTTTAAATTTAAAGTTATAAAGCACTGTATTATTATGATTAAACTGGCTTACATATAAATACGCATGTTCTTGTTAATCCGTTTCAGACAAATATCTTCTTTTTTTAATATGTTAAATTATTTATTAAAGCAAATGTTACGTATTTTGGCTTTAATATTTGGCTTGCTCAATATGACTGCTCAATATGTCAAGAGATGGCATGGAGGTATCATAAAGTCTGCCACATGTGGTCTATGCAGGGACCCAATTAAAGTATTGGCCACTATGTTTATGACACCGGCATGTTTTCTGTGTAATTGTCTGGGCAGTCTCCGATCATAACGAGATAATAGTGTCAAAATTGGTGTGCACAATTAAATAAAACAATGAGATTTATTAATTTATTTGTTGTGTAACAAGGTAAGTCTGTACAGATATATTAAGATTAAAATCAGTTACTATATGTTGCGCACAAAAAGCGATCTATTTGATGTTTGTTTTCATCCTTATTTGTGTTTTTTCATTAAATTTAATTTATTCTAAAAGAATTTCCATTTTTGAAATTTTGTATCTAAAATGGACGTGAAGATACGTTTAGTAGAGATTTTTGTGGTAACCACATAACGAGCTCGTAGATAGTGTACGTTCCACTCCATAGCTCGTTTTTAGTAAACACAAATAATAACAACAATATAATCGTTCCAAAAATGAATTTCCACGCATGCTTATGTTTTATTCAGACATAAATAGTAAAATTATATTTGATACAGTTCATGAGTATCAATAAAAACGATAATAATGTCAACCTTCTCTATATGCGCTTATAAGAATTCCGCCTCTTTTTGCCAACCAGTGGGCGGAGTCTAAACTTTGCAGGTGCGTGTGACGTCACGCGTTAACTCGTCTATACATATAGACCAGTTGACGAGTGACGTCACGCGCACCTGCAAAGATTAGACTCCGCCCAATGGTTGGCAAAAAGAGTTGGAATTCATATAGGGGGGCCTAAGCGCATACAGAGAAGGTTGACAAAATCATAGTTTTTAATGATAATCATGCACATATCAAATATAATTTTACTAATAATGTCTATATAAAACATTAGCATGCAAGGGAATGCATCTTTGGAACGGTTATACTGTTGTTAGTATTCGTTTTTACTCACAACGAACTCGGGAGTGGAACACAATCTAAGAGCTCGATATGTGGTTACCACAAAAATCTCTCTACTTGGCACTTCTTCGCGACCATTTTTCGGCGTAAGCTGCATAAGCCAGCTTTTCACCTTAGCCTGACCTTTGTAAGTGTCCAATAAAATTTCCCGCGGCTAGGTACGAATGAATACACTTCATTTATTCCATTGGCTGATTTGAGTATACCACCAGAACATTGGAAACATATCCGCGTCTTTGTAACACTGTTTTACTGTATGAAACAATTTTATCCCGAATGAAAAGGCTTAATAGATAAAACAGTTTTACACTCAATTCTCGACATCAATACAGTTTGTGCGTACACCTTTTATTTTCAGAGTATTACCAGCGCAAGAGCGTTTATACTTAAAAGGCTATGTTCTCATATTTAGTACTTACTTCCTTATTCCTGTCAACATGTTAACATGTAAAAGTATAAAGAGCAATGGAAGCGAGGCCTCACTTTAAAGCATTGCATTTCAACCCGCGAGGTATATCGGGTCAATTCGCGGACATTCAGAGTTTATATACAGGTCATCACCGGAGTTGGCTGCCAGTAAAATAATCGTTATATAATAAAGACGCTATCCGTGAACTAGGTGACCTGGAATTTTCTTTAGACCAGAAATATGTTAAATGAAGATATTCAGCAATATAATTATGGTATGTAAATAATAGATTCTTAATGTGTTTTCAACAATACAATGATAAATAGTATTGTTGATAAATTTAACAATAATTATTCGTCCATATTGCCTAATGTACTAAAGTGATATTATGAGCATGTAACAGTGTATAGGTGTCTATCGCAACCGTTGATTATTTTTGATGTTTCTACTTCATATACACTTATATTAATTAATGCAGCATCATCATACTAAAACAATATACCAGAAAGAGAAAAATAATGCATTTGAATATCAACCGTACTTTCGTTTGACAACTGATCATGCGTTAACGAGTTGAACCTAAATTTAGTTTTAGTGCAGATTTGTTCATACGACACAAAGACACGAAATTGTTTTACGGATCATTTCAGCTTACAGGACTGGGTGGGTCACGTAAGAATATCGAATATAAAATACATTTTTATAAACAACTGGTAGCAAGGTGAGTTGCAGATAATTAATCAGTAACCACATTTTAACTAACTATTTTGACCTGTTAATTCTTTTCAGCTCAATTCAACAGTGCAAAATGCCCATAATATCACTTTAAGCATTAGCACGATGATAATTGATACTGTTAATAATCGAATCAAATAGCAATGCCCGACAAACCACTAAAACAGGTTTGTTCGAAGAACGCGCCTATAAATACGGATACTTCTCGTGTGGCCGGTTGACTCATATGTTTAAATTTCACTTCCGTTCTTCTTTTGGTTTTCTGTTTTGTATCTATAGGTTTATGACCAGCAATATGTTATAATGTAAAATAAGCCGCGAAAACTCCCCGTAACATCCCGTACTGCGTGTGATGCAGCTAAGAACTGCACAGAAAAAGACATTCGCTATACTTGATCTCATTCATTAAACTATTTACGCCGTATATCTTTTTTAAAGATATTTCTTGTTAGTTTTAATAAAATCTCAGAAATTGAAATTCTTTCAGAATAAATTAAATTTAATAAACGAAAACAAATAAGAATGAAAACAAACAACCAATAGGTCTATTTTCTGTACGCAACATAGGGTAACTGATTTGAACCTTTATGTCTGAAAAAACTTACCGTGTACACATTAAATAAATTCCCTTTACTAATGTAATTGTTTTATTTAATTGTTCACACTAATTTTGACACTCTTAGTTGCAGCTTTTATATCCCGGTGTTTAATTGCACCTCTGTTCATCACAAACCGATTATCTCGTTATGATCGGATACTGTCCAGACAATTACAAAGAAAACATGGTGTCATAAAGTAAAACCCAGGGACCTAAACTTGGGTCCCTGAATAAACCACATGTGGCAGACGAGTGTCTGGTCATTAAACACAAGTTACGATACCTCCATGTCATCTCTTGGCATATTGAGCAGTCATTTAAGCCAAATTTTAAAGCTAAAATACTGAACAGTTGCTTCAATAAAATATTTTAACATTTAAAAAATTAAGATATTTGTCTGAAATGGATTAACAGGAACTATATTAGGCATTTTAATAATAATAATACAGTGTTTAATAAATATACATTTAAAATATTGTGCAATTTTACTGCTACACAAGTAAGGTATTTAACAGGTACCGGCAAAAGTAAACTCAGCTATTACGTGTAAAGCTTGTAAATTACTGCAGTGTAAGAAACACCATCATGAACAAAAGCAATCACAATAGGGTAAAACATAATTGCGTTAAATAAATTAAATATATGCATTTATCATAAAATGCTATATTTTTTATCACGCCCTTTTACTAATAAAGAGATTTCAATATACATGCAAAGACAGTTCAATTTGCATAATATGCAGGGTTTTCCGTTCGTAAGCTAAATTGTATTAATATTGTCATTTAATGTAAAAGAAAATCACCACAATATTTAAAATTTGTAATGTATTACGCTTTTTAGGGCTTTTTTAAATATTAAATAAACCTCTGACACTATCGATCGCTGATGAAAAATAACGCTATCCACGCCACTTACAATTATAATGAAATTAATACATTTTTATTATTGTTGAAATATAATTTATTTAATTCTTACTATCAGAAAGAATACGGCTAATTTATTGTTTTGTTTTGTGAAATTGTCAGTATTTAGTCTTCCGATCACGTTTACTCTATGCTTATAACTACTTCGTATTTTTATGACGAGGAAATTTGATTTGTGTATATACATCTATTTGGTACTAAATATGATATATTTGCACTATATTTTACGAGTTTTAATATTTATTTCGGTCTTATTACCAATTTATTGACTAAACAAGAGCCCTTTATACATGTTTTACGTTACTGTAACCAGTGTTTTTGCCAACCAGTGAGTGCGCATGCGCAGAAAATCCCGAATGTAAACAATAACGTCTATAGCGTGCTTGTACAATAGAGTAAATGATAGACCTCAGAACGACTGTCAAATTTCCTCCTACCTGGTCTTATGCAACTGCTTTGAAAATATTACAAAATGGAGGGGCCAGTGAGGAAGTTCTGCCAATTGTTAACGAAACACAAACAAGCAACACAATATCTTTAAAAGGTAATAAACACATAGAGGAAAATATTTGTTATCATCTAACTGGCATAGCTACGCAAGTGTCTTCGAGAGCGATGATAATCCCAACAAACAAACACATTTGCCAGGATATGCAATAATGATAATGGTTAATGAGTGGCATGCAGGAAATTACTAAAACAATGGCAGTTGCTTTTGAGTTGACATGATCAAATATAAAAAACCCAGCAAATAACATCTCACTATATCCATTCACGAAGTATTATCAAAATATAAAGACACAATAAACAGCATCACTTGTAATGTTTTGTTCATGAAATATGCATATTTGTAAAATTGTAAAAAAGTGAACAATCATCTTAAATGAAAGTGTGAAAATAAGCTGTCAACTGTCAAAATAACGTGCTGATACATGATGAGCTAAAAATTAATATTTTAGATGAGGCTGAGAAGAATATTGACATTTTTTTGCAAATATTGTTTTTCATATTTTGACTCATCACTGGTTGGATTATTTTGATAGGGAATGACTACCTATCTACACCATGTTTATTTGTAATGGTAAAGTTTGCAAACAAAAGGGTTAATTACAAATTTGAATTTATTTTCTTCAAATTATTAAATACTTTATTATAATTTCTAATTTTATATTGATTACACAATCTTAGATGCAGATGAGTATAACATTCTTTTAAGAAAGACCTAAACAAACATGCGAGTCTACTTCCTGATTTGAGACAGGTTTAACACCGGAGTGGATATTTTTATCTTAATTGAAGGGCAAAGCAGGTTTCAAATATGTTCAAGTTTATCAGATGAGTTCTGAAAACAACAGTTGGTAAAGATAGATTGAGATGTGTAAAAATATTGACTTATCAATAAACTTTAAGTTAAAGCAGATAATTCGAAACTATCGATAATTACACATTCCATAGATCTGTTTGTTAACTGAGTTTCATGTTTCACCCTATTTTTAGAAAATGGTTTGTCCCATTGTCACTCCCGCTGAACTACGTTACAATGAGAGGTGCGCCTGAACGACAACACGATACGGCGTCATAACTACAACGGTTACGGCGTCTTGACGTGTCACTTCTTTATATTGACATTTATAGGCATACACACGCGTTGACAAGGTAAAGTCTTTGTTTAAACTTACACGTCAAAAGGGATATGGCATTTATTTCCATTTAGTAATGTTTCTTAACTCGCTACCTAAGCTATCGAGGCATTTTCTAGCGTGAAATCATAATAAAAGAAAGAAGTTAAAGTTCAAAACATAGAAACTCCAATTAATTCGTTGTTTCAGGCTTGCAGTATCTGTCACGATGATTATTTTCAATGATTTGTATCAAGTTCACTCTTTTACAAACATGTGATGCCCATGTGTATACTATTATTGGTGATTTCAATCAGATTTTGCAAAATAGTTGTAGCATGTCAACTCCGTGTACATGTTACGGTATCTTCTCTTACGACTAAGGCATGTTACGGTGTCTTCTTTACAGCGTTACAGCGCCTGCAGGAAGGCAAAATTACAAGCATGGAGATTTCCTTCCTCGATTCAAGCATTTTGGACGAGAGCATTGAGGTCGTGATTGACTTCAACAGCAACGAAGTGCTTACATCGACGATAAATGCCACTTTTCGGGTCGGATGTTCTGATAAACAATGGTGTATAGCCTGGCTGTGCGTTTCGGCAATCTTCCTGCAGTATGCACAGCAAAGATCCTTCAAGGCCATGCTCATCATCAGTCACATTAACGCCCTGGGACCCTCAACTGCGATGCGCCATATGTTTGACGACGACGAATGAACTGTTAAATGATATTAAACTTAATTATATATGTGTGACAGTGAATAATGTGATAATTTTCTGCATGTACTTTTATGTTTAAAATGTGCTTGTATTGTGCTAAATGTATGTATTACAAATTATGTAAATGTTTATGACATGCAAATATTATATTAAATTTATAATATTGTTATGTGACTGACTTATATTATTGAAATGTTTCTTCACTGTTATATGGTGCATGTTGTAAAATATGTAAATGCATATATGTATAAATATAAATAAAATAAAAGAATAAAAAATATCATGGGTTTATTTTCTTTCATGCACAATTTGTAAAAAGTGCATTCCTTCAATTGAGTAAATTAAGTAAATCATTAACATAATTATTCAGTTATAAATTACCTCAATTACTGTAAATAATTTAACAGGAATGTAGAAAATATTTCACACATCTTAAGTGAGGAATTCAATAACATATTAAGGTCATTTAAAACCAAGACTTCATTTGGGTAATATTTATTTGTATTTCTTTATGGCATTTTTATAATCAATCAGTAATACATTTTTTTAAAGATTTGGTTCAATCATTTTTAGATAAAATAATAGTAAAAATATTTAAATAAAGACTGAATTAATCTTAGAATCGCAAATTCATTCATATTTGTTTATGTTTTGTTTTTAAATAAATCAGTACTACAATATTTTACAAGACTTTGAACATTTGTTAATAGCATTAAACTAAATTGAATGTCGATACTATACCGTAACCATAAAAATGTTGTAGTAAATGCACTGTAACACTCTTTGTAAGACGCCGTAACATTTTAATTCATCAAAATTTCTCTCGTTACACTTACATGCAGTTAATTTTGAGACAGATCTTGATAAGATTGATTCAATATTCTTTCTTGCTTACGTGTGTTTGCATTTTCTTCTGTTTAATGTCAGACTTTGAATTATATTCCAATTATTTTATGAGTTGTCTATACAGGTCTTTAAAACTTCCATTTTATCGATAATATAGCAATAAATTACATGGCAAGCTATGAAAGAGATGCACAGTATCCGTATTTAAATAAACATTGGCTTACACATACAAAAACTATTCAAACTTACCGTAATTTACCATTTATTTTAACAAAATCCCGTATCGTCAACAAACTGTGTAAAGAAACCGTAACCGTTGTAGTTATGAGGCCGCATCGCGTTGTCGTACAGACGCACCTCCCATTGTAACGTAGTTCAGCGGGAGTGATTGTTATCGGCGAAACATAAAGCCAATTATTATGTGCCTGGTCGTTCTGTTACTTGACTATGGATTTGTATGGCGTGTATAAATGTGGGTGTAAGCAGCAAATATAATTAAGCAATTTCAAGGTTGCAGTTTAGTACTTGGGTTACTAGACTTACTAAAAGCGTTGATTGTTTTCATAAATACTCATGCTATTCACAAGGAAGGGATTAGAACTATAGTGAATACATAGCTTGTAAAAAGAAAAACAGTTCACAATATCTATTTCAAAATGGCAACTTCTGACAGTTCAGTTCATAAAAGTTCAGATTTAGTGAAGGACTATGTTTGTGGCCCTTGCGAAAGTAAAACTTTTGAAGAAAGTGCTGATTATTTTTGTACAACGTGTATGAAGTTTTTCTGCAGAAAATGCATTAATCTACATGATCAGTTATATGCAAATCATTCCAAACATGGGAGAGAAGAAACAAATAAATGGCCTCTGACAAAGGCAGTGGAGGATTTACTACTGAAATGTGATGTCCACAAGAATGAAGGACTGAAAATGTTTTGCCAGGACCACAGTCAGCTTTGTTGCTCTGATTGTGCTTTTCTGAATCACAGGTTAGTTACACACAGTCATGGAAAAGATGGGGAAAAATCCACCAATCTTAGATGATACAGACAAAGCTGGCAATGTTTTTTAAATATTAAAACAAACAATTTTCAAACAGTGATACACAACACAAATTCACTGGACAACACACATAAGTTCATTATAAACAAACGTAAACACATCATAAAAACTGAGATCACCGCCTTGGAACTGTCTATGCAAAAACGCTCACAGTTTACAATGGTTTTAAAGGCTTCAAATTTCACACATGATCCAGAATTATCATATAAACATTGCCATGTTCATGCAATTTAATCTCATAGCATCATAATTCAAATTATCTTGCAATAACAAAAAATACATCTCAATTTAAGTACCATTTAACTACTTTATGTCTATATACAACAGATTGCAGTGACAGTGCCCCAGATAATTATTTGGGAAATAGGGTTTTCACCCACTGATTTTGAAAATTAGGGTGATTTCATTCTTGAAATAGGGTGAAATGAGTTATAAAAATGCATACCTTAAAATAATTGCTGCTTTACTTCTGTTGAAGCTGCACACTTGTATTGATTCAATAAAAATGTAAACTATCATAATAAACCGATTCGGCACTTATTGGCTCTTGCTTTCTTGGTTCGAATAAGTTTGCGATCAACTGATATTTTTGCAAAACAATCACGGACGTCTTTCGACCTCTCTTAGACATTTTTATTTCGCATCGTAATAGAAACTGAAAGTACAGACGCTTTAAAAATACATGCACAATGAGCGACGGATTAAGTCAGATTAAAAAAACGCATGTATGTTTTCGTACATAATTTTGGTCATTGTTTTAACTATGAAACATAGTCCGCAGAGCGTTTGAATAACTTTGACTGTTTTCCTGCACGCTGGACCCAACCGGCTTTTTATTGCATAAAGTAGCAACTTTACGGTGACTCAGGAGATGGTCGAAGTGTTAAGATTTTGTTTTCCTTCTCCGTCATCCAGGCTCTTGCTGAATGAAAGTGTCTCATCGTTACGATACTAATTCCAAAGAGGAAATACCGAAAATTAGCAAAGCATTTTCGATCGAAGCTATTGTATTGTACGCATCAAATTTAACGAATTTGCGTAAACGTCAAATTTGTTGCGTTTTCAATACGCTTGATATTGTATTTCTTTGCGTTTTTAAAAGGGTGAAAGACGCAGACACGCAGCTTTTCTGGGGCACTGAGATTACCTTTTTTATAGTTGAAAATTCGGGTTAACGTTTTTGTGCTAAAAATCATTATCTATATTGCACAAATCATGGTCATTATATATTGTTACTGACCGAATATATATATATATATATATATATATATATATATATATATATATATATATATATATATATATATATATATATATATATATATATATATATATATACTAATACATAGTGCCAGTTACGCGGTCTCGGTAGTTTTCAGACTATACTTACGAGGTCAATATAAAAAACGGGGTCTGTATACAACCCCGCGTTCTAGGCACCTTTAATTACTAGGAGGGGGATGTAGGGGAGGTAATGCAATCCAATGTCACAATAAGGTCTTAAATCGAAAACCACAATCACGTCTGAAATTGAAATTTTATACACCTCGAAATTAATTTCGCTATATATTTCCTTGTATAAGACATTAAATAAATGACGTATTTATATATATTAATATATAAGATACCCCTATCTACCTTAATTCGTGTTAATATCGGATAAAAAAGGGTATGGAGATACATGTGTTTAAAGTGGGAAACCCATGACCTATTTCTAAATCAGAGACCCCGTAACTGGCCATATGTGTGAATATATATATTACATGTAGTGATTATGATTCATGTTTCTGTTTCAGACAGTGTGCCAGTGTTTCTCTAATTTGTGACTTGGTCAAAAAGATGTCCTTGGATATGCAACAGTTGAAAATCAACCTTCGAACTATTTTAGATGAACTAAATAAGTTTAAGAGTATACAAGAGGCAAGCATTCAGTCTGTGGATGTTTCATAGAGTGAAAAACTTAACGAAATCAGAGACATGCGCAAGAAATTAAATGCTGCTTTGGATGAACTAGAAAAAACAACTTTGAAAGAACTGGACGAAATAAGGACCACATTGCAAACTGCTCTCAAGGAAGATGTTGAAAACTGCAGCAGACTAAAGGATGAACTAAAACAACTCAGTAATGCTGTAAATGTGCTTTGTGATAAGAGCAACAAAGAAATTGAGTTCATAGCTAGCAGAAAATGTCTTGAGAAAATAAAAGAGTCTGAGTCATATCTGAAGAAAAAATCTGTGAAGGTGCAGAGTTCAATAATATTCACAGCAAACAGTAACATCGATAAATACCTGTCTCAACAGTCTAGTCTAGGAAGGATTGTAGACAGTATGCAGTCTCTCAAGATGAGTCCAGACCAAGTGATGACAGTGAGGAGGAAATCTGAGTTCATTATTAGAATATCAAGTGACACAAGTTACTTATGCAATATCACTGGCATTTGCTGCCTTCCTAATGGTCAGGTCATTGTCGTAGATTTCAATAATAAGAAAGTGAAGTTGTTGGACCGGCATTACAATGTGTCCAGTCATTGTGATGTGCCTGGTAATCCATGGGACATTTGCCAAATCACATCCAGTGAGGTTGCTGTAACTTATGATAAAAATGTACAGTTTATCTCTGTGCGCAATTGGAAGCTGAAGAAGGGAAGGAAGTTTCTGTTACCACATGATGCTTTTGGCATTGCCTACCATGAAGGAGCATTGTATGTCACCTCAAGCATTGTCCTGTACCAATACGCCCTGTCTGGATCACTTGTTAAAAAGATTTACGAGGATGCAAGTAGCTATTGTTCAGGTTAATGCATTTTTTTTTATTTAAATTGCAGATAATCTCTATTATTGATACTTATAATATTAATAAAAATAAAAATAAACTTATTTTCAAGAAAAAAAGTGTAAGATATGAACAATGGTGTTAATACATACATACGTTATGACCCGGAAATACTTATTGTGTCGTCTAACTATGGTCAGGGGACATATAGATGTTACTTGCTTCGGCGGTTTCGGCGGCGTCCGCGTTGCCACACTTTTCAAAAAGGCTCATAACTTCTGTGTCCCTTCAGATATTGCTTTCTTATTTGGTATGCATTTGTATCTGGAAAACACCTTTCCATGCGCATACAATTTTTTTAGCTCATCTTTTTTTTGAAAAAAAATTATGACCTATTGTCATCACCTTGGCGTCAGCGTCCGGTTAAGTTTTGCGTTTAGGTCCACTTTTCTCATAAAGTATCAATGCCATTGCATTCAAACTTGGTGAACTTACTTACTATCATGAGGGCACTGGGCTGGCAAAGTTAGATAACTCTGGCGTGCATTTTGACAGAGTTATGTGCCCTTTTTATACTAAGAAAATTGAAAATTTTGGTTAAGTTTTGTGTTTAGGTCAATTTTATTCCTTTAGTATCAAAGCTAGTGCTTTCATACTTGCAACACTTACTAACTATCATAAGGGGACTGTGCAGGCAAAGTTATGTAACTCTGACTGGCATTTTGCCAGAATTATGTGCCCTTTTTATACTTAGAAAATTGAACATTTGGTTAAGTTTTGTGTTTAGGTCCACTTTATTCCAAAAGTATCAAAGCTATTGCTTTCATACTTGCAACACTTACTAACTATCATAAGGGGACTGTGCAGGTTAAGTTATGTAACTCTGACTGGCATTTTAACGGAATTATGGGCCCTTTATACTTAGAAATTGAAAATTTGGTTAAGTTTTGTGTTTTGGTCCACTTTACTCCTAAAGTATCATAGATATTGCTTTCATACTTGGAACACTCGCAAACTATCATAAGGGGACAGTAAGGACAAGTTGCATAACTCTGGTTGTCATTTTTACGGAATAATGGCCCTTTTTTGACTTAGTAACTTTGAATATATGGTTAAATTTTGTGTTTAGATCCACTTTACTTCTAAAGTATCAAGGCTATTGCTTTCAAACTTCAAATACTTTCATGCTATTATCAGGGTACTGTACCTGGCAAGTTGAATTTTACCTTGACATTTGAATGACCTTGACTCTCAAGGTCAAATTATTAAATTTTGCTAAAATTTCCATAACTTCTTTATTTATGATTAGGTTTGATTGATACTTTGACAAAACAACTCTTACCTGACACACCAAAATAGACTCCACCGAAACAATCCCCGACCCCCTCGAATCCCCCCCAATGTTTTTTTAAAGATCATCTAATAAATGACCACCACACCCTAACACTATACCCCCCAAACCAACCCCCCCCCCCCCCCAATTTTTTTTTTTTGAAACATGGTTAAAAAACACAATTTTTTTTATTTTTTTGAAACATGGTTAAAAAACACAAATATTTTTTTGTATTATTTTATTTTTGAAATACCGTCCAACCATCCCACCCAAGAATCCCCCCTCCCCCCCCCCCCCCGAAAAAAATTAAAATAAATTTATTTTAGCATTTTTTTTGAATTTTTGGAAGATAATGTAATAAATGACCACAAACCCACACTATACACCCCCTCCACTCCACCCCTCCCTCCTTTGTGATTGAAATTGAGATAGGTCCCTTCACCTTTTAAAAAATAAATAGATGAGCGGTCTGCACCCGCAAGGCGGTGCTCTTGTTACCCCTGTGACCTTGAACTTTAGGTCAGCGTTCAGGTTTCGAAATCTGCGAACGCGATTCGAAAAAGGCTCATTACTACTGTGTCCCTTCAGATATTGCTGTCATATTTGGAACGCATGTGTATCTGGACAACACCTTTCCATGCGCATAAATATTTTGAACTTGGGGTCTGCGTTAAGGTTTCGAAATCTTCGACCGCGATTCAAAAAAAGCTCATAACGTCTGTATCCCTTTAGATATTGCTTTCATATTTGGTACGCATGTGTATCTGGACAAGACCTTTCAATGCGCATAAGTTTTGACCCCTGTGACTTTGACCTTGAACTTAGGGTCCGTGTTTAGATTTCGAAATCTGCGACCCCGACCCAAAAAGAGTTCATTACTACTATGTCTTGAGCTTTACTTTAAACATTTTTTTGGATAGATTTTTTTTATGCCACCGGCATCTACGATGCGGGAGGCATATAGCGTTTGTCCGGTCCGTCCGTGCGAAAATCTTGGTTAACCCATATTGACCGTTTTGTAATACATCAATACCGCTCGCAACAGAGATTTGATACTTGCATGGATGTTGTATCTCAACACCCTGTACACACCAGCATCACCCAACCTAATTTTGACCTTGATCTTAAACGGACTTATTGAAGTGGGCCAATTTCTTGGTTATCGAATGTTGAAGGTTTCGTCTGCGACCATCATGCGACACAACCAACTCGCGGAGTTCTAGTGTTTAACAGGTTCCATCTTTTGCAGTGTGGAAATGTGCAGTGAGTCCTGCTGGGGACAGGATCTATGTGCTCAACAACACGCAGCACAAGGTCATCACTCTGGCTATAGATGGCACCCTGATATCCACCTTTGTCCCTGCATTACTATCTCCATTTGATGTACCTGAATTACAATCTCCATATGGTGTTCATGTCACATCATCAGGACACGTCCTTGTTTGTGGATTCGGCTCCAAAAATGTCATACAGTTGGATACTGAAGGAAGAAAGAAACTAGCAACACTGGTATCACTGACAGATACAATGTGCGGCCCAATGTCTGTCTGCTACAACATGAACACTCACCAGATCATTGTTGGACTCGATAAAAACAATCAAATCAATGTTATGGAATTGCAATAGCTATTTCAGTGGGGAAATTGTTTTATTATAAACGCGGTTAAACATGTTATTTCTTTTTTTTTCGGCACATTAAATCATGGAAGTGTATCTTTACTAACAATTAATTTAAGTTCAATTTAAAAATGAGTTGATTTAATTGTTTAAAGAATGTAGAAAACAATGATGTATGACAAATATATATATACTATTGATGCTGATAAGTTTCTTTAAGTTCCTTTGTATTGCTTAGGCCAACAATACAAATATCTTTGTTCGCCTATGCCTACCACACCTACTATGAAATTGTCCCATCTGAAAAAAGGTTTAGGGTAAACTTAAATCGCTTTTTAAGAATAAACTTTAATTTATTACATGTATTTATTAAACAAAACATCAAGAAGACCAAAAGCCCAAGTGGACAAAGTAAGCATACACTGTTTACAATTAAAATAGATTATGATTATACAAAGTAACAATACGTTTCAGTACAACAATACATACATGTGTCATTAAATATTAGACTATTATATTTATAACTGTTGATAGTATATATGTAATTAAATAATGTCAAATTGTAATGGAGCTAATTAATTACAACAATATATCGAAATATACTGTACTGTACATATATTAGGTCTTCATATGACAGTTCTTATAATAATAATACCCTGTAGTAACACAAAGTAACCACAATGGGTTCATGAGGCCCATGCGTATGATACTAGTATTTAAATAGCAGTATAACCATGTTTGAGAGTAATAGAACATTCTTGAGACTTATAGAAAAGTAGAATTGTTTGTCGTATATTAAGCCATCTTACAGTTAGCTGTACTAAAATACATGTTAATTAAGGCTCATGAATTTAACATTAGCATGAGCATTAATCTTTGTTTTCATCCTACATGAAACGATAATACAGGCATCCTAAAGGCTCTGATCACATAACAATATTTTATGAAACTGTTTTTTGTCTGTAGCGCAATAAACACGCAAAACAAAAATATATTGAAATGATGACGTGTGATTCTAATTTACAATCGTTTCATAAAGACCACGTCTTAAGACCAAAGAGGGTCTAAATGTCATTAATAGGCTATATAAAATATGAAATAATAACATAGACACTCTAAAGGCTCTCGTCACATAACACTATTTAATTTAACTGATTTTGTCTGTAGCGAAACAAACACAAAAAAGATAATCTATTGAAATGACGACGTTTGATATTACTGAACAATCAGTTCAAAGACCACTTCTTTAATCAAAGCTGTCCAAATGTCATGTAATATGCTGTATACAAATATAGCAGTTATGAGAACAGTGGTTATATCTGACATAACAGCTGTATTTCAGTGCCTGAAAATTCTTAGAATACAGCCATAGTCTTGTAGAAGAAATTTAGAAACTGACAAGATACTGTAATATTGCTTTAATAGAAAAGATAAACATTGGTAATTTATTAATGAAGTTCAAATATAGTTTTGAGAGTAAATTAGCAAAGACTGTTTAACACCTACACATGTTAAACACGGAATCTCCTATACATAAAAAAACTTGCGTACATCTACACATGTACCCATAACCTGCAACCCTGGGTAGGCAAATAGAAAACACACTTTTGTTTAAGATTAGCCTTAGGTGTTGTTTTGTACTTAACAAATGGTTGTAACGAGACAAATGTTATAATCAATATATAGTAATACATGTGGCGGAATTATGTTTAATATGTATTTTGATGTATTAATATTTGTTTTATTTGAATAGTCTCTGTTTGTCCTTGTTTAAAATTAAACTAATGTTATTTTAATGTGTACTTTTCATTTGGATGTCGTTGATGGTGTATTAGAGTCCTTATACTACAACATTTTGTTTGAAAAGAACCTAGCTCTGAAATTCAATAAAATGTTACAATAGCTATAAGCATTTCTTTGACATTTAAACTACTTTAGGCTTACATCTTTACAGTCATCAAAATATAGCCCATTTAGGTTTAATTTACCACTGATATAAGATACGCCCTCTGGTGGATCTGATTTTGTTCAGAAATATACACTTGTCATGCTTACTGCTATTATCCTGGATAAGTTATAAGTGCTATGAATAAAAACAGATTTATCTTCTCTTTTTTTTACAAAAGTGCCATTTGGCGTGTTAAAACAACTGAGTGTTAATTACTGGTAACACAATGGTACAGCAGTTTCTATCGTTTAAAAGGTGTTTATCTTAATTTAGTAAACAATGAGCTATTATCTTAGTCGCCGTCATTTGTTTCCAACAACAAATTACTCAGAGGGGATAATCACACGATAGTCAAGATGAATGACAACGTTTATGCCAAGACAAGTATTTTTCGCCGTTTTATACCCATTATAACTTGCATTTGAATCTTGGTCAAGTGGGGTCCAAAACTATATCAACATGTCAAGTCTTCAACAATTGGTGTATGTGAACTCAGGTGAGCCATTAGGGCCATCAGTGCTCTTTTTTTAGGCTGTATAACTTGTTAGCAAATCATAACTTAACAGCCAAGGGTTATTTAAATGGTTTTCAAATAAACAAAAATTGTTTGTTGGGAAACATTTCTGTCAATATAAAATGTTGATATAAAAAATGAGAAATTGTGGAAAACATCGTCTATTACATTTTCTGTAATAGACTAAAACTTAAGGTTGTTTAATTGGTGTATGTACGTATTCAAGTTAAAGTATGAAATTAATCAGCGATATTTGTAAAAGAGGAGAGTGATAATTTTGAATTTTCCCCGTAAGAATTTTTACTGGATATTCCACCTAAATTAAAGATATATGCGTCCAGCTGTATGCATTTGTTCTCAAAATATAGTCTTTTTTAGCTCACCTAGGCACAATGTGCTCATGGTGAGCATTTGTGATCACCTTTTGTCCGTCGTGCGGCGTTCTCACTCTAGAGGCCACATTTATTGTTCAATCTTCATAAAATTTGGTCAGAAAATTGGTCTTAATAATATCTTGGATGAGTTTGAAAATGGTTACATTTGCTTGAAAAACATGACTGCCAAGGGGCGGGGCATTTTTTCTTATATGGCTAAATATGGCTATAGTAAAATCTTGTTAACACTAGAGGCCACATTTATTGTCCAATCTTCATTAAACTTAGTCAGAAGATTCATCCCAACAATATCTTGGAAGAGTTAAAAATGTGCCGGTTGGTTGAAAAACATGTCCGCCAGGGGGCGGGGCATTTTTCCTTATATGGCTATAGTAAAACCTTGTTAACACTCTTGAGGCCACACTTGTTTTTCGATCTTCATGAAACTTGGTCAGAAGATTTGTCCCAATGATATCTTGGATGAGTTCCAAAATGGTTTTGGTTGCTTTAAAAACACGGCCACCAGGGGGCTGGGCATTTATCCTTATATGGCTTCATGAATCTTCCTGAAACTTTGTCAGAATATTTGTTTAAATGATATCTTGGATGTGTATAAAAATGGTTTTGGTCTGTAGAAAAACGTGGCTGCCAGGGTGTTCACTAGTCATGAAAGTTGGTAAGAACATTTGGTTCTTATGACATATTGGGCTGCACAGAACAGGTCAGTTCATTTGAATCTCAGGTGAGCGACTTTGGGCCTTTCAGGCCCTCTTGTAAATCAGATAAGACAGTAAACAAAAATAAAAATGGATGCTTATAAATTCAACTAATCAAGATGGACATGAAACATTGAAAATATGCTTTTCAAACCTTGAAATATTGTTTGTTGCATTAATAGACAGGTAAATGAAATGATTTATTTAATTATTAACATGTATTGTGCTGATTTATCCAGAAACCATTGTTTACTCTTTGTCCTTGACGTTTCTCTTATTTTTTTCATGTGTTTATTTTGATTTTTGTTAAATTGCACACACAAGTAATCTTATTTTCCTTATGTGTACGTCCTTGAAATGAGACATTTGGTAAAAGCATTGTCCATAAATTCCTTCTATCCATCACTTGACGGTCCCACTTCTTGTGCGGAGCATAATGCAGTGCAGAGTGCAAGAACCATATCTCTATTGACAGTATTTTTTGAGTTATTGACATGTGTCTTTTTGTTAAATCGGTTTCATAAGTTCAGCATCACTCTTCAAGCATTGAAGGTATCATATTAAACTTCATATAATGATAGATGGCTTAAAGAAAAAAAATGGTGAGTACAGGGACAACTGCTTTCTCGTCAACATTTACAGAGTTATTACCCTCTGTCAAGTATATGTATATAGAGATATATATCGATGGTCCCAATTTAAAATACCGAACCTACATTTTTGGCCTAACGACCTAGTTAACCAATTGCAACAGCTCAAAAATGTCATGTGATGTAATGACAAACCGCAATTGATTAAAGTCAAAATGACGAAGCTGAAACAAATGTAACTTCGGCATTTTGCGCGCTAATTAATATATTAAAGTATAAATATAGCCATGTATTTGTAAGGTAAACTTTTGCTTTTAGAATAATTCAATGATGTACATTTTATAGCAGTGATGAACGTAAACAAAGATCAAAATAATATAAATTGTTGAGGCCTTAACATAGTCACTTGTGGCAACAACTAATAGCTTGTTCCTCCATTTTATTAAGTTGAGGTCTCAACATAGTAAGTTGTTCCTTCAACTTAATAACTTCTGGCCGCAAGTTACTAAGTTGAGATTACAACTTAATAGGTTGTGTGAACAACGTACTAAGTTTGGACCACAACATAGATTAACCAATCAGGCCGTTTCATCTTTACCGTTTTATCACAGTTAGTACCCTTATACTCGTACTATTGTGCGTTCGGGTTCTAGCGCCGGTTTGAGAAGAGAACTATCCTTGTAAGCTATGGATCCCGGGATTGAGCCCCTGTATGAGCACTTGCATTGTTAGCGACTGGGTTCAGGGATCCATCCCCGGTCTGAGCACTAGCAACGTAAGCGTCGGACTCGGTTTCGAGTCCCGAAGCTCTCGCTTTATAAGAGAGTGGTCCATGGTTTTTGGATTCGAACCCGGGACCATTCTTGTAAACGGCGATTGCTCTGACTGGGGCTCGATCCTGGGAACCATCCTTAGTCCTTATAGCTAATAAGGAGTTTTCGACGGTCCCGGGGTTCGAATCACAGTACGAGCACTAGCGCTGAAAGCTTTGGGTCTCTAGATCAAGCCTCGGTTTGAGGACTTACCCTATAAGCGACGGCTTAAATTCCGATGTGAGAATTAGCACCAACAGTGACAGGTCCCGGGTTCGAGCCCCAGTCTGAGTACTAGCCCTGAAAGCTATGGATCCCGGGTTCAAGCATGTGTCTTACCACTTGCCCAGTAAGAGAAGGATCCCGATTGCGAACCTCAGTCTGAGCGTTCGCACCAAAAGCTACGGGTTCACACAGGGACTCGAACCAAACAGCCGTCGCTAAAATACGATACTGAGCACTTGCCTTCTAAGCGAGCGGTTGCCGAGCACTAGCTCCGTAAGAAACATTTTCTGGTTTCAAGACCCGGAAAGATAGCTCGCCTCGCAAGCGATGGGTGTTCGGGTTATAGCGCCCGTCTGAGCACTAGCCCTTTAAGCTATAAATCCCGCATTTTCCGGGTCCGGCGCTAAGCCTAGGACTTGGATCAGGGTCCGTTCGCTTAAATGGTAAGTACTTACAACGGGATTTGAGCACGGAGCCCATAGCATACAGGGTGAGTGCTCAGGCAGGGCCTCCAAACCGGGACCCGTTACGAAGGCTGCGAATGCTCAGACTGGGGTCCAAGCCGCTTACAGGGAAAGTCCTTAGACTGGGGCTAAAACCCAAAGACCCATCGTTTAAAAAGGGAGCTATCAGGCCTGGATTCGAAACCGGGATCCGTCGCTTACATGTATGTGGCTAGTTTTCACACCAGGGTTCGAACCCTGAACCCAGTCGCTAACTTGGCGAGTGCTCAAAGCTAGAAGCCATGGCTTACATGGCAAGTGCTCAGACAGGGCTCGAACCGGGGATCTATAGCTAACAGGGATAGTGCTCAGACCGGCGCTCGAACCCGAGCACCTAGTAGTATAAGGGGTATTAAATGCGCTAAAACGGTAAAGATTTAACGGCCGATCTGATTGGTTAAACTTGAAGTAGTGGCCTCAACTTAGTTAGTTGGTCCCACAAGTAATTTTGGCCTCAACTACGTAAGTTGGTCCCACAAGTAATTTAGCTGAGGCAACAACTAATAAGTTGTGGGAACAAGTTATGAAGTTGTCGCCACAAGTTTCTAAGCTGAGGCCTCAACTTAATAAGTTGTTGCTACAAGTTATTAAGTTTAAGGAATAACTTAATAAGTTAAATGAACAAATTACTAAGTTGAGGTCACAACTTAATAGGTTATGGGAAAAAGTTATGCAGTTGTGGCCACAAGTTACTAAGCTGAGGTCTCAACTTAATAAGTTGTGGGGACAACGTACTTAGTTGTTTTCACAAGTTATTTTAAAAGTTGTTTCCACAATTAATAAGTTGAAGCCACAATTTATGAAGTTGTTCCCTCAACTTTATAAGTTGTTCCCACAAGTTACTAAGTTGAGGCCACAATATAAATAAAGAATTGCGGATGTCACCTCTGTGCAACCGTGTAAAACAGAAAAACGCGCATTGCTTTGCTATATCTAATGGCAAACAATGGAATAAATTATTCTATTGAAACAAAATATATTACAATTAGATTTCCAATTTGCCGAAACATCACATAAATGCAAGTCTAAATGACGAAGATACATTTTACAGCAGATTTATTAACTTAACATCAAATTAATTCCACACGAACATGCTCCATTATGAGACACTTTAAAAAATGTTAAAAATAATATTTATTTGATTTTGTGCAAGAAATGTTTAACAAAAATACGTCTCCTGAAAACTTGTGTTTTTGTAAGTTTGGCATTTTAAATTAGGACCATCGATATATATATATCAGTGTGTTTTTTGTTCAAAATTGGGGCTGGTATCCGGCCCCATTCCCAATGGAAAAAAAGTATATATATTTTCCCCACATGGGACCTAAATATTCCCAATTTTTGTTTGGATCAACATTTAATCAATCTTCCATCCAGCTCTACAGGGTACACTTTTTTAAATTAAATATTTTAAACTCTTTAATTCTCATGTTTTAAGCATTGGTTGGCAAAATAACACCACTATTTCCAATTTTGGTCAAAACGCCGCGATTTTTCACAACCCAAAGGGACAAGGCCCCATTCCTAAAATGGTGAAAATAAAACGCTGTATATATTATGGTAATTGAATATTAGAAAATAGTTCATAGATCTTTTATCATACGGATATAACTTATTTAGTAAAACATTAAAAAGAAAACGCAAAAAAGGTATACCTTAAAAAAGGACACTAAGTATGAATATGATGACTAAAGAAAAATATAAATGTAAAAAAAGAATTTTTTTACAGCGAATATGAATTGTTCAGTGCTATTGTCTCGCAACTTAATATTGAAATTTTTCGCTTCATGTATCGCGCAAAATCTCGTGTGTTCGCTTCGAGTGTCGAGCAAAATGTCGTGTGTCGAGCAAAATGTCGTGTGTCGCTTTGAGTATCGCGCAAAATATCGTGTGTCGCTTTGTGTATCGCGAAACATATCGTGTGTCGCCTTTTGAACGCGAGACATGATATTTTGCTCGATACTCAAAGCGACACACGATACTTTGCTCCATACACGAAGCGACACACGATATTTTGCGCGATACACGAAGCGACACGCGATCACGATATTTCGCCTTTTGGGCTACCTACACAAGGGCAATAATTCGTGGTACATTCTCGCGCGTCGCTTCGTGTATCGCGCAAAATATCGTGTGTCGCTTCGTGTGTCGCGCAAAATATCGTGTATCGCTTCGTGTGTCGTGTGTCGCCCTTGATGAAAGAAGGGCGAGATTATAGATGACACTATCCGGACTCCGTATCTGCGTGATAATTAAACGTTCAACTTGTTAATTTATTTGAATGTGTGAGTTCTATACAGTTTCATCTATTTTCGTTCGTACCGCGACAAATCACATATGAATTATCCATGGTCCTTTGATACCAAATAGAATAATCTTGAAAGAAAGCCGCAACCGATATAGATCGAAAGTTAGCTCGTTATAAGAGTTTTGCCAAAATTATTGCTATTTTAACAAAAGGATAGAGGGAAATCATATAGTACAACGCATGCCAAACACATTTGACAATTTCCTTCGAAGTACAGTGGAATATCGAAATGCGGAAGTTAATAAACCATACAAATTATTCCGAGATAAAAGATATTCGAGTAACCCGATTTATAAGACGTACACTTCTGACTAATTATACCTTGTTACAGATGAAAAACGATGCTGAAAGCTCTCCGGTAGGAGATTCCAACATTACTTTAAATCTTCCTGTGGCTGTCTTAAATTTTGTAAATGCATTCATGCGTTTCAATTAAGAAAAACCTTGTATCTCAAATTTGAGAAGGGAATTAACTTAAATGTTCGAAGTTTCCATTACTTCGATATATCCGTCTTCGGCATAGCGAGAGTCAAGTGTACTCTACATGATGTGGAGACATATTGCGTGTAAATGACTTGTTTCAATAATGTGCAAGTATGAATTATTTAAAAAGAAATCCACTTACCCATCCGATTGTATTTTAGAATACGAATGAAAATCTTAAAACTGTTTTTGTGATAAAAAAATCTGATAGTTCTGTCGAATATGGTCAATGAGTAACGTCCACATCTCATCATGCCAATTTTCATTGCCTAAGCCGATGGCTTGAGCATATTTTTATTTTCGCAGCCGATGTCATGAACATCTAATAAGTAGCCACGGCCGTTGTCTTGAGCCGTTTTCCATACCCCACTCGAATTTAAACGTTGATAAAAAATGTTGTGTGTTCATGTGGGATGCTGTAATTTGGAATAACCGAAGACAAATGATTAAAGATTTCAATAAAATGGTGTTTATATTTATCTTTTGTCTAAATCCTGTGTAATTAGAGATTGACAGAGAGAGAGTGGTGAATTTTGTTTGATTTTTGACCATATTCTAACGGATTCCTTTAAAAGTAAGCAGCTAGGAAGGTAGGGATTACGTTCACAAAGTCCTTCTTACTTAGGCTCTCAAAGAACACACGCAAACCTGCTCAATTCAATACGTAAAATATAAAAAATAGGGAAAAACTTACACTCCGCTTTTAACCGACATGTATACAGTACCGCAGCCGATGGATGAACCACAGACGATGCGTTAGTCGATTGAACGGTGTGATTTTATGGTCAAGCCAAGCACACACTGATACTTTTGGGCACACAAGTATCTTAGGTACTTTAAGGTTACCTGTGAATCTACAGTCACGGTAGTGGCTTATAATTATTTGCTACTAAAAATAGAGATTTGTTAGAGACAATTATTTTCAAGGGAAGTAATTTATATAATTATAAATCTCAGATTATATATTTCCTTACTAAGAATTTAAGTCCTTTTCACAGTTACTGTACAGATTTTGTATTTTGTTTATAATAACTTAAATGATTGATTTGTCAAAGGTTTTTTAAAATGATATATCTATCATTTATTTCTTGTACTAATTTGTGAATGGTAGGTTTCATTACTTACCTGTGGACTTATGTCCTTAGATACATGATGAACTGTGGCTATGATCTCTTTAATAAACCACAGGCCTTGGTAGTCAGCGATATCTGACTCGGTCATTTTTGACTGTCTACAGATCCCCCCCCCCCCGGCGGTAGGGTGGCATATATCAGTTGAACTGTCAGTCCGTCTGTCTGTCTGTCAGTTGTCCGTCCGAAAACTTAAACATTGGCCATAACTTTTGCAATATTGACGATTTTTTTGTGGATTTTTTATTTTTATTAATTGATATTTGGCATGCATGTGTATCTCATGAAGCTGCACATTTTGAGTGGTGAAAGGTCAAGGTCATCTTTTAGTGTCAAAGGTAAAAAAACAAAATCCAAGGGAAGTAATAAGCTTTAAAGGGAGATGATTTCTATACCTGCCAAATGATAAATAGAAATTTTATTTCAAAGCGGCGCAGTAGAGGGCATTGTGTTTCTGACGAACACATCTCTTGTTAATATATTTTTTTTTCAATATATTTTCTACATGCTTAGAGAACTAAGGATATTTTGCCAATTTGTCTTTCCATGTCTTACCATTTGCCAAGCCATTAACAATTACAGTATCAAAATTCTTCTTACCTGTTAAGAATGTAATATGTATTTTTGTTGAATTGCAATACAAAGTTATCAGTATTTACTGAAACTTTGTTGTTGTTTTTTTATATGATATGGGTTATATGCATGCTATTTCAGTTTTTTTTCACAAGACAGAAATTGTTGTTGCTATGTTGACAGAAGTAAGTGGAAACAAAATTCTGGATACTGCAACAATTTATAATTAATCTGAGTTTGGTTGATGTAACTCGTTGTATGGATATAGGACCATATAGGGCATACCCACGTTAATTCAGTTATGTTTGTCAGTCTGTCCGTCCGTCTGTCCGTTCGTCCGTCCGTCAGTCTGTCCGTCAGGCATTCTGTTTTCCGCATTTTTTTTTACGCAACGCATTTAGATATTGAGCTGATTTTTGGTATGTGAGTCTACCTACATGTCCTTCAGATGAAGTGTAAAACTCGTTCCGGTCCGTTGATTTTCGACGAAGATACAGGCCTTCGACTGTTCAGAATTTTTGCCAAGGCAAGTAATAAGCTTTAAAGGGAGATACTTTTTTGTATTTGTATTTATCATTTGGCAGATACAAGGTCATTTTTGACAAGAGAATTAATATTGTTTAAAGGGATATAATCCAAGGTAGGAGCTTCTAGTAATAGAAAGTAAAATGCATGAAGATTTGAAAAAAGGTGGATATAGACATTTTCTCTATATCAACCGTTTTCTGGATGTTTTTTATGCAACGCTTTCAAATATGAGCTGATTTTTTGCTTTGTGAGTCTACCTACATGTCCTACAGATGAAGTGTAAAATTCGTTCTGGTCCAATGATTTTTGTGCGAAGTTATGGGCTTTGGACTTAAAAATATTCAATATAATAACAGTTTTCCGTAAGTTTCTTACGCAAAGCTATCAGATATTGAGCTGATTTATTTAATTTGAGTCTATCTACATGACCTACAGATGTTGTGTCAAATTCGTTCCGGTCCATTGATTTTTGGTGAAGTTATGGGCCTTGATCTTAGATTTTTCTATAATAATCGTTTTCCTGAGGTTTTTTACGCAACGCTTTCAGATATTGAGCTAATTGTTATACCCCTGTTAGGGTGGCACTGTCTGTCCATCTGTCCGTCTGTTTGTCCGGCATTCTTTTTTCCGGAAGTTGAATACGCAACGCTTTAAGATATTGAGCTGATTGTTTGGTATGTTAGTCTACCTACATGAGCTGCAGACAAAGTGTTAACTTCGTTCCGGTCTATTGATTTTTGGCCAAGTTATGGGCCTTGAACTTGACATTTTTTTCTATGATTTTTTCTCCCGATATTTTTACGCAATGCTTTCATATATTGAACTGATTTGTGGTATGTGAGTCAACCTACAAGCCCTAAATATGAAGTGTAAAATATGTTCTGGTTCCTTGATTTTTGGCGAAATAATGGGCCTTGGACAATTTTCTCTATGATAACCGTTTTCCGGATGTTTTTTTACAAAAAGCATTCGGATATTGAGCTGATATTTGGTATGTGAATTTACCTATATGACCTTCATATGAAGTGTGAAATTCATTCCAGTCCATTGATTTTTTTTGCGAAGTTATGAGCGAAGTTATGAGCTTCGGACTTCGAAATTATTTGTATTATAACCTATGCAAACTTTCAGATATTTAGCTGATTTTTGGTATTTGAGTCTACCTACATGACTTACAGATGAAGTGTGAGCTTCGAATTGGTCCATTGATTTTTGGCTAACTTATGGGTCTTGTTTTATCTAAAATAGCTGCCATGGGACTTCAAAGCGCAGTAGGGGGCATTGTGTTTCACAAACGCAGCTCTTGTTTTACTTTTTCTATATAGATATCACTTCCTTGCTTCATTATTATTATTAAATTTCCTCCTTTGAAATTTGGTCTCATGTCTTTGTGCATTTAACCCAGAGGTGGGAAGTGTAAAACAACATAGGCACTAACAACACAATGTAACCGAGTGAAAACATTTATGGTAAAAGACTGGCCAAGGTTCTAAATTCTTAAATAAATCTCAAGATTTCTATGCATTTTGGTGTACAACCTGTGAATTTTATGTTTCTCAGGATCGTCCTATAATATTTTAGATCAGGACAGGGACTGGCTTTTAACAAGTTGACAGGTGAGAGTTTTGTAAAACTCATAAAACTTTTAATTAATATTGCAATATCCGGTTATTCTGACATATGTCTCATGCTGACACTTTTCAGATTATTTATTTCTCAAATGCTTTGATAATATCTAAACTGTTACTTATTTCTTAAAATTATTTTAAAGACGTCCCCAGATGACAACGGTTGATCTAGCGAGTCTGTTTTACATCCAAGAGTCATAAAACGTTTGAATACTATCACGGCTTTATTAGCTTTATGTGCAACATAAATAGTCTTATAAAGATTTAAAGCGTTTTTAAAGTACGATTTTTATTTATTGTTTTAACTTAAAAAATCTGTTGTCAGATAGTTTCAACACCATTAATTTTATAAGTTTATGTATTGTGATTGTTTACATGAATAATCATATTCCCTTATAAAGAGAAGTAAACCAACTGAATGCGTTATAAGTAAAAAAGTGGTCCAATTGAGAGAGAATACATGTTTCGTGCTTGTACGATACAGTACCACAGATAGACCTGAGAACGACTGTTACAAGTACCTCCTACCTGGTCTCTTGGATAACGTTGAAAATACTACAAATTGGTGAAGGACAATGAGGAAGTGCTGTCAATCGTTAACAAAACAAACACAAGAAACCAAACATCTTTAAAGGCTTATAAAGACATAGGGGAAAAAACATTTATCATCTTACTTGCACAGCTACGCAGGTAGATAATTCTAACAGACACATTTTCCAGGATAAGATATAATGATAATGGTTAATGAGTGTCATGCACGCAATTCCTTTGAAAATGGCAGGTGATTTTGAGTTGGCATTATAAAATATGAAAAAAGCAAATTACATCGCATAATATCCATTCACGAAGTATTATGAAAACATAAAGACACACACAATATACAGCATCACTCTTAATGTTTTGTTAATGAAACAATGCATATTTGTAAACAGAAGAGAGTAACAAGAGCCCCTCATAACGGGTGCCACGCTTGGCTGCCAAAGCTTGTCAGAAAATATTTTTTTAGAGGTCACAGTGACCTTGACCTTTGACCTAGTGACCCAAAATGGGTGTAGAGTGTAGAACTCATCAAGGTTCATCTACATATGAAGTTTCAAATTTGTAGGTTGAAGCACTTTGATTTTAGAGCGAATGTAGAGGTTTATGTTAAAGTTTTATATTAGAGGTCACAGTGACCTTGACCTTTGATCTAGTGACCCAAAAATGGGTGTGGCGTGTAGAACTCATCAAGGTGCATCAACATATGAAGTTTCAAAGTTGTAGGTTGAAGCACTTTGATTTTTAGAGCCTATGTTAAAGTTTTATATTAGAGGTCACAGTGACCTTGACCTTTGACCTAGTGACCCAAAAATGGGTGTGGCGTGTAGAACTCATCAAGGTGCATCTACATATGAAGTTTCAAAGCTGTAGGTGGAAGCACTTTGATTTTAGAGCCAATGTTAAGGTTTAAGCACGACGCCTACGGCGGACGGCGGACGACGAGCTGGCTATGACAATACCTCAGGTTTTCTCCGAAAACAGTTGAGCTTAAAACATCAACACAAATGAAAGTGTGAAAATACGCTGACAACTTTCAAAATAATCTGCTGACATATGATAAGAAAACCATTGGTATTTTAGATGATGCTGAGGCTGATATTGACATTTTTTAGAAAATATTCTTTCATATTTTGACTCATCGCTGGTTGGGTTATTTTGAAAGGGAATGACTACATACGTGTTGGATCTTAGGGTGTCAAAATTACCTGACATTGCTGTATTTAAAGTAAACACTTGTTCCATCAACTTCTAGCATTGAGCCAATTTGTATGTGCAGTGACCACCTATATTCGTATCACCAGCACGTGTATCTATCTATAGCATGTTTATTTGTAATGGTTAAGTTTGCAAACAATTGGTTTAATTACAAAGTTGAAAATATGTTCTATAAACTATTTAATACTGTATTATAATTTTTCATTTCATATTGATTACAAATTCTAAGATGCAGATGAGTATAAAATGCGTTTAAGAAGGGAGTCGGAAAACTACAACGGGCGAGGCATGGTCAGGGGTGATAACCCCCAAAAAGGGTTAGGGTAAGGGTTAGGGGTCGGGTTAGGGTTAGGGTTGGGTTTAGGCTAACCCAAACCCTAACCCGACCCCTAACACTTACCCTAACCCTCTAACCCCCCTTGCGCAATATCATACCATGCCTCGCCCGTTGTCGTTTTCCGCCTCCCGTTTAAGAAAGGCCTGAACAAACATGGTTTGAGTTTACTTTCTGATTTGAGACAGGTTTAACTCTGGAGTGGACACGTTTATCTGAAATTAAGTGCAATTCAGGGTCCTTATGTTTTTAAGTTTATCATATCGTTTCGGAACACAACAGTTGGTAAAGATACGAGTTTGTGTAAATAAAGGAGTTTAAAAAAACTAAGTTAAATCAAGAAAATGGTTTGTCCCTTTGTTATCAGCAAAACGTTAAGCCAACTATTATACAATGTCTTTCTGTAACTTTCTGTGGATTTTGTAGGGCGTCTATAAAAGTGGGCATGAACAGCCAACACAATTAAGCTATTACAATTTTGAAGTTTAGTACTTTGGTTAATGTACTACCTTTAAACTTTTAATAAGTGTCTTCATTATTACTCATGTTATTCACACGGAAGGGATTATAACAACAGTGAATACATAGATTATCAGTCAAAGAGCAGTTCAAAATATCTGTTTTGAAATGGCAACCTCTGAGAGTTCACTTCATAACATTTCAGATTTAGTGAAGGACTACGTTTGTGGCCCTTGCGAAAGTAAAAATATTGAGGAAATTGCTGATTATTTTTGTGCAATATGTTTGAAGTTTTTCTGCAGAAAATGCTTTAATCTACATGATCAGTTATATACAAATCATTCCAAATACGGGCGAGAAGAAACAAATAACTGGCCTCTGACAAAGACCATGGAGGATTTGCTACTGAAATGTGACGTCCACAAGAATGAGAAACTGAAAATGTTTTGCCAGGACCACAGTCAGCTGTGTTGCTCTGCTTGTGCTTGTCTGAATCACAGGTAAGTAACACACAATAATACAATAAATGAGGAAAAACCCACCAATCTCAGATGATGCAGACAAAGCTGGCATATTTATAATATTTTTAAGAGACAATTATAGTGATACTTAAGCTGAGCCAGCAGAAAAAAAACCTTATATACAATCATGCCTTTAATTTATGAAAATGAACCAATTGTCAGACACAACACAAATGTACTGGAAAACACACATACATATATAACAAACACAAACACACATTCAAACCTGGGGTCACCACCTTGGAACAGTCAATGCAAAAGCACTCGCGGTTAAAAATGGTTTTAAGGAGCTTCAAACTTCACTCATGGTTCAGAATTATCAAAAACATTGAAATGCATTTTAATATCATAACATAACAATTAAAATTAACTAGCTATAAACGAAAATACGTTTCAATTTAAGTACCATTTAACTACTCTATTGGCATATACAACAACAGATGTCCCTTTATATGTTGAACATTCAGGTTAACGTTTTTTGTGCTAAAAATCATTATCTATGTTGCACAAATCATTATCTCTATATCTGTTAAAGATTGCTTATTAAATACCATTGTATGTCTTAATAGTCATTATATATAGCCACTAAACGAATGCAAAAACTCATACAATTCACACACACATATATATATATATATATATATATATATATATATATATATATATATATATATATATATATATATATATATATATATATATATATATATATATATATATATATTACATGTAGTTATTATGATTCATGTTGCTGTTTCAGACAGTGCGCCAGTGCGACTCTAATTTGTGACTCAGTCCAAAAGATGTCAGTGGATATGCAACAGTTGACCATCAATCTTCAAACTATTCTTGATGAATTAAATAAGTTATTCCGTCTGTGGAGATAACATATAGGAAACAATTTAAAGAAATCCGAGACCTGCGAAATAAATTAAATGCTGATTTGGATGCACTAGAAAATAAAACCTTGAAAGAACTGGATGAAATAAGGACCACATTGCAAACCGCTCTGCAGATGGACGTTGACAACTGCCGCAGATTGAAGGATGAACTAAACCAACTCAGGGAGGCTGTTTATGTCCTTTGTGATAAAAGCAACAAAGAACTTGAATTCATAGCCAGCAGAAAATGTCTTGACAAAATGCAAGAGTCTGATTCGTATCTAAAGAAGAAATCTGTGAGGTTGGATGACTCAATAATATTCAAGGCAAACCGTGACATTGAGAAGTACCTGTCTCAACAATCAAGTCTAGGGAGGATTGAAGACAGAATGCAGTCTCTCACACTCAAGATAATCCCACACCAGATATTGACTGTTAAGAGCAAATCTGAGTTTATTGTAAGAATATCAAGTGACACAAGTCAGACTTGCAGTATCAAAGGCATTTGCTGCCTTCCTGGTGGCCGGGTGATTGTCACAGAATACCATAATAACAAAGTGAAGCTGTTTGACCCGCATTAAGTGTCCAGTCACTGTGATGTGTCTGGTTCTCCATGTGACATTTGCCAAATTACATCTAAGTGGGTGGCTGTAACTGTTAATAAAGATGTGAAGTTCATCTCTGTGATCAATGGGCAGCTGGTGAGTGGGGGACGTATCAGTTACAGCATGAGGCTAAAGGTATTGCTCTCCATAAGGGAGCATTGTATGTCACCTCTGGCACTGCCCTCTACCACTACACTCTGACTGGATCACTTGTGAAAAAGCTTTACGAGAATGCAAGAAACTTATGTACAGGTAAATGTATTTTTTATACAAAATGTAGATAACCGCTATTATTGATACTTGTAATAGTAACTTTTTTTAAAACTTATTCCCGAGAAAAAAGTGTAAGATAGGAACAATAGTGTTGATACATATACATGTTGATTAATTCAGATCTAAGATAGGAACAATAGTGTTGATACATATACATGTTGATTAATTCAGATCTAAGGTAGGAACAATAGTGTTGATACATATACATGTTGATTAATTCAGATCTAAGATAGGAACAATAGTGTTGATACATATACATGTTGATTAATTCAGATCTAAGGTAGGAACAATAGTGTTGATACATATACATGTTGATTAATTCAGATCTAAGATAGGAACAATAGTGTTGATACATATACATGTTGATTAATTCAGATCTACTTATTTGTAACATGTTTTACAGTGTGGAGATGTGCATTGAGTCCTTCTGGAGACAGGATCTATGTCACTAACAAGCACATGCACATCACTCTGGCTACAGATGGCACCCGGATATCCACCTTCACGGACCCCGCTTTAAAATGCCCATATGGTGTTCATGTTACACCTTCAGGAAAGTGCTTGTCTGTGGATGCGACTCCAATACTGTCATACAGTTGGATCATGAGGGAAGAAAGAAACTGGCAACTATGGTATCTCAGAAAGATGGAGTTAGCAACCCAGTGTCTGTCTGCTACAACGCCAGCAATCACCGGATCATTGTTGGGATAAATAATAGCCATACAATCAATGTTATCGAATTGCAATAGCAATTCCAATGATGTAAACACATTGATATAAACGCGGTTATATGTGTTATTTCTTTTCTTTTTTATGGCACATTCAATCATGGGAGTTTTTCTTTACTAACTATTATTCAAACTGTATTTTGAAAATGAGTTGATTTAATTGTTTAAAGATTGTAGCAAACAAGGATGTATGACTGCTACCTATGATGTGTATGCTGATTAGTTCTTTTGTGTTGCTTTAGCCAACAATAAGATTATCTTTGTTTTCCTTTGCCTACCATACCTATGAAATTGTCCCTATTTAAATGAAGGTTGGGCTAAACTTAAATCGCTTTTCCTTTCAAGATTAATCTTTATTATTTATTAAACAAAACATTAAAAGGACATAAAGCCCAAGTGGACAAAGTAAGCGTACAGTGTTTACAAATAAAATAGAAAATTATTATACAAAGTAATAATATGAAGTGCAACTACAATAAATGTATCATTAAATATTTGGCTACTATATTTATAATTTTGATAGTATATATGTAATTCAATATGTATATTTACGTCAAATTGTAATGGAGCTGATGAATTACAACACATATATAATATGCTGTTATGTACATATATTAGGTCTTCAAATTACAGTTGTAATAATAATACTACTACTATTTACTAAACCAAAGAAATACAATGCTTATGTTTATGATAATAGTATTTATATAGCAGTATGTTCAAATATGAAAGTAATAGAACATGCTTTAGACTAAAAGAACAATATGGTTTTAACTACATAGAGGTAATTTATTTTGCTTAATTTGCATTGTTGGTTGTTGAACACTATTAAAGCCAATTTTACATATTTTTACATCATACCCAGACACCCTTGTAAATCTGACACCTTATATCCTTAAATTGACATTTTTATTACTACATAAATGTAAAACCTTCATTATGGTAAAAACATTTATACGGACAACCGTTCCTATGCTTATTTTGACAAGGCGGACATTGGTTCCTACGTTATTTTGACAAGAGGGACAGTCATTCCTACATTATTTTGAAAGCCCGGACAATCGTTTCTAAATTATTTTGACATCTCGGAATAGTGTTTCTACATTATTTTGACAACCCGGATAGTCATTCCTACATTATTTAGACAACCTGGACAATGGTTTCTACATTATTTTGACAACCCGGACAATTGTTCCTACATGATTTTGACAACCTGGGCAATCATTCCTATATTATTTTGACAGCCCGAACAATCCTTCCTACATTATTTTGATAGCCCGGACAATCCTTCCTACATTATTTTGACAGCCCGAACAATCCTTCCTACATTATTTTGATAGCCCGGACAATCCTTCCTACATTATTTTGATACCCCAGACAATCATTCCTACATTATTTTGATAGCCCGGACAATCCTTCCTACATTATTTTGATAGCCCGGACAATCCTTCCTGGCTACATTATTTTGATAGCCAGGACAATCCTCCCTACATAATTTTGACAGCCCGAACAATCCTTCCTACATTATTTTGATAGCCCGGACAATCCTTCCTATATTATTTTGATAGCAAGGACAATCGTTCCTACATTATTTTGAAAGCCCGGACAATCATTCCTACATTGTATGCAGACACCAAACAATGGTTCCTATATTGTTACTATCTTGGGCATTCGTTCCTAAATTAAATTTATGGAAATAAGTGCAAACTTTGCAAAAGAATAAAACATGAGAACCGAAAAAGAAGTTGATAGGTTGTTCTTTATTTAACTTGTATTTGTGATGTTATACACACGAATTTACAGAAAGTAAATGAACACATATGTATATGTATATATATACATACACAATACAATATGCAAAAAAAAAAAGCAAATAGTGTAGGAACGCCTGTCCAGGTTGTAAACATAATGTATGAACGACTGTCTGCCTTGTCACACATAGTGTAGGAACAATTGCCCGTGGGAATGATTGTCCGGTCTAAACACCTGGAGGAAATTTAGTATTTAAGCACATGCAAAGTTGCATAGAAGCAGCATAAAAAAGTAGATGCTAACATAAATTTAGACAACTACTATTTGTTTCCTCTACAGGTAAGAGTAGTTTTTATTTAATTGTATTTTTTTATTTGAGATAAAATAACATTTTTACTATTCGTTTATGGGTTGAATGATTACTTTTTTGTTAGGCAATTTAGGACTAAAGTAATTTCTGTGCATTACCTTACATATTTATTTGTAAGTTAACAATTAACTATTGGAAATATTACATTTTCATTTATATAAATATGTTTATGGATGTTTTGTTTAATTATTAAAAGTTCATTTTTAGATTAATTGCATGTATAGCAAATATACTATTAAACAATTTTACCATTTGTATTTCAAAAGTATTACTTATGTGAAAATATATCAATGTAATTGTTATTTAGCAAAAAATAAGCAGTGTCTGTTATTATTGTATCTGTAATGATAACTAGTAGAAAATTTGCAAATAATATTGTTTTTGATAAAGTTACAGCAAAAGTAAGCTCTTATCATAAAAGCTAATTTTCCCCAATTATAGACGAATTATGAAAAAATGTTTAATTATTGGAACTTTAAAATGTTTTTGATGATTCTGTTGCATTTGTGATATAAAATATTGTAGCTGCTAAAATAAATTGTGACAACTGCTGTGTTTGTTTTCTCTATAGCGTATCAATCTCACAGCGTACGCGTCGGGACATAAATCTTACAGTTAGCTGTACTAAAAAACATACCATGTATGGCTCATTCAGATAACAAAAGCATACGAATTAGTCATGGGTTTCTACCAATATGAAACGAAAAATATAGGCACCCTATAGTCTCTGGTCACATTACAATATTTCATTAAACAATTTTGTTTGTCTGTAGCAAAACAAACACGCAAAACAAAATGCAATGAAATGAAAAAGTTTGCTATTAATGAACAATCATTTCATAAGACCTCCTCTTTAGAAATATAGCAGTTTGAGAAGATGGTGTCAAATCAGACATACTGAGTAATATCTGTATTTCAGTGCATGACAATTATTAAAATAATGTCATATTGATGTAAGACATTTAGAAACTGGGAAGATGCTTTAATACATGTATAACTGTATTCAACAGATAATAATGGCAATTTATAAATAGCATTCAAATACAGTTTTGACAGTACATTTAAAGACCTTTTAACACATGCAAATGTAAGTCACAGAATATCCATTAAAAATGTGCCTACGGTACCTTCACACATGTACCTACCCACAAATGTTCACCATGAGAAAACAATACTGTCATTTGTGAAGACCATTTTATTATTTCAAAGGTCAAGGTCAAACTTAAATTTCAAAAGGTTAATATTTGCCATAAAACTGCTTGTTTAAATGAAGTCCGAATTCTTTACCTTTCCATGTGTTCGGAGCTAAGCCTGCTTACCGAAGTTATTAAAAAGTGTACCTCATTTTAACTGTGCTGAGAATGTTACATAATTGTTAAGAAGTTGTGAAATTGTTTTAAGTCCCCTGCTGGTATAATGGGGAGGGGGATGGACTTTCGGTTATTCCTGGTCTGTCTGTCGTCTATCCGCCTTTTTGTGTTTCCAAGTCTGAATCCTGTTATCACCTAAAACGTTCCGTACCTTTATTAATGAAACACAATTTATACCTAAAGCTAGGTTGATCAACTCTGAATAAGAATTGTGAATTTGGTGAATATGCACGTTAGTTCAGATTTTTTGTTCAGATAAAAATTGTGTTTGCTTGGTTAAAGAAGTAAATGAAAACTAAAATCTGTATCCTGCCTAAACTTAATAATATTTATGTAAGGTATCTGAAACTAATAACATTCTGTTTTTTACTCCTACAGCATTAACCCTATAGAAGACTGCTGTTTTGTCTGTGAAAAGGCTTTAATTTTATGTGTTTTGAAGGTGTTCAGTGTATTCTTTGTTTATACAAAGAATACACTGAAGCCATGTTAATGTGTGTGAATGTTTTCCATTTCATCTAAAGAATACTGTCAAAATTTATTCGAAGAACACATGTGATAAATCTGAAATGAAGTTAATGTTCTTCCAATTAACTTGTAAAATTAAACACGATTTTTTAAAGAATATTTATTTTATATTTTCATCTTAATAGCATTGAAATTCAAAATTCTATTTGACAAATATGATGACATGTTCAACAGCACTTGCTGTATATGCCTGTGAATACGCATTAAAGTCAGTCATTACAAAGAGAAGCATGTGCAATATAGATGGAATGTTTTATAACACATTTCAATACATACAATCTTAGAACAAAAATCATTATACAAAATACCAGACTCTTATCATTATGAACAGTATTGTAATGCAGCGGTGTAAAATTCCACTCGCCATGGCAAGTGAACAATGCTGTAGGGCGATATTGATTCATCCAATACTAGTCCGTCTGAGCAAGTGCATTTTCCATGTGTAAGATTACCAAGTTAAAAATGTCATTTCATCATCATTTGTCATTTGTATTTGTTCTAAATAAACACTTGTGAAAACAAAAATGCCAAAATTGAATTATGCTTGTTACAAATTTTCCAAAAATGCAAAGGGACGGAACTGCTTGAGAACAATGATTGATGTTGACACACGTATTATTCCTGTTCATTATAAAGTAAAAAGAATAATGCAAATTGGTTATTTTGTCCAAGATGTTGTCTGACTTTCTTTGTCTGTCAGCTTGCATCTCTTTCTGTACAATGTTATTGACAATTTAAAGATTATCATTATATTAAAATTAATGTGAAAACATTATGAATGTATGTTCTTGAAAGCAAACGACTGAAAGTGTAGTTTTAATCTTCTCCCCTTACAAGTGTGTGTAATGTTTCTTGTCTTGTATAGGTGAGTTAGAATGTTCAATCACTTATCCTACAGTGCAACTTTAATTTAACACCCCTGATTATTTTCACTATACAACAAATATCAAGTCTTATTAATCATATAGCTTTTAGCTTTTTTGAAAAACCATTAAGTGTTGCGTATTTTTTTTTCTTTTTTTTTTGTTGATAAAAAATTACAAGGAAATAATTAAAATGGAGCTTAATATTCATGGAAGAAAAACTGTTATTTTATACAGGCAAAGATTATGTTACTTATCTCCATTTTAAGGGTTCAAAAACTAAACATAAACAAACACCATGGTTGAAAAGGATGCTTTTATTTACATCCCAGACGAGATATTGATGTCTTATCTGTTTGAATACATGGGTCAATGCATGATTAACCTCAAAGCATGCTTTTAAGATTCAAGTGATAACATATCATAACAAGAGCACCGCCTTGCGGGTGCAGACCGCTCATCTATTTTCTTTTTAAAGGTGAAGGGACTCTCAATTTAAATCACGAAGGAGGGAGAGGTGGAGTGAAGAGGGGTGTATAGTGTGGGGGTGTGGACATTTATTACATAGTCTTCCAAAAATGCGGAAAAAAATGCCAAAATGAAAATAAAAAAAAACGGGGGGGGGGGGGGGGGGGGGGGGGAGGGGGGGGGGATTCTTGGGTGCGATGGCTGGACGGTATTTCAAAAATAAATAATAAAAATAAATATGGTGGGGTGGTGGGGCGATATCGTGTGAGGGTGTGGTGGTCATTTGTGAGATGATCTTTTGATCTTTAAAAAAAAAAAAAAAAAAAAAATTTAGGGGGTGGGGGGATTCAGGGGGGGGGGGGGGAGGGGGTGGAGGGCACTGGGGATGGTTTGGGTGGAGTCTATTGTGGTATGTCAGGTAAGAGTAGTTTTGTCAAAGTATCAATCAAATCTAATCATAAATAAAGAAGTTATGGCAATTTTAGCAAAATTTACTAATTTTACCTTGAGAGTCAAGGTCATTCAAAGGTCAAGGTAAAATTCAACTTGCCAGGTACAGTAACCTCATGATAGCATGAAAGTATTTGAAGTTTGAAAGCAATAGTCTTGATACTTTAGAAGTAAAGTGGATCGAAACACAAAATTTAAACATATATTCAAAGTTACTAAGTCAAAAAAGGGCAATAATTCCGTAAAAATGATAACCAGAGTTATGCAACTTGTCCTTTTACTGTCCCCTTATGATAATTTGCGAGTGTTTCCAAGTATGAAAGCAATATCTATGATACTTTAGGGGTAAAGTGGACCAAAACACAAAACTTAACCAAATTTTCAATTTTCTAAGTATAAAGGGCCCATAATTCCGTCCAAATGCCAGTCAGAGTTACATAACTTTGCCTGCACAGTCCCCTTATGATAGTTAATAAGTGTTGCAAGTATGAAAGCAATAGCTTTGATACTGTAGGAATAAAGTGGACCTAAACACAAAACTTAACCAAATTTTCAATTTTCTAAGTATAAAAAGGGCACATAGTTCTGTCAATATGCCAGTCAGAGTTACATAACTTTGCCTGCACAGTCCCCTTATGATAGTTAGTAAGTGTTGCAAGTATGAAAGCAATAGCTTTGATACTTAAGGAATAAAATGGACCTAAACACAAAACTTAACCAAAATTTTCAATTTTCTAAGTATAAAGGGCCCATAATTCCGTCCAAATGCCAGTCAGAGTTACATTACTTTGCCTGCACAGTCCCCTTATGATAGTTAATAAGTGTTGCAAGTATGAAAGCAATAGCTTTGATACTGTAGGAATAAAGTGGACCTAAACACAAAACTTAACCAAATTTTCAATTTTCTAAGTATAAAAAGGGCACATAATTCTGTCAAAATGCCAGTCAGAGTTACATAACTTTGCCTGCACAGTCCCCTTATGATAGTTAGTAAGTGTTGCAAGTATGAAAGCAATAGCTTTGATACTTAAGGAATAAAATGGACCTAAACACAAAACTTAACCAAAATTTTCAATTTTCTAAGTATAAAAATGGCACATAATTCTGTCAAAATGCACACCAGAGTTATCTTACTTTGCCTGCCCAGTCCCCTCATGATAGTTAGTAAGTGTACCAAGTTTGAATGCAATAGCATTGATACTTTCTGAGAAAAGTGGACCTAAACGCAAAACTTAACCGGACGCCAACGCCGACGCCAAGATGATGACAATAGCTCATAATTTTTTTTCAAAAAATAGATGAGCTAATAAAATTGTCAACTTTTAAACATATTGCACAACATAATAAAATTCTATGTTTCACTGTAGAAGTCCTTTCTTGTAACACACTCTTTCATTTCAGAATTGCACAGCTGCAACGCTCAAGTTGATTGTGTGAACAAGTTCCCACATTGAACACACTTCAGAAGAATGGAAAGCACTTGAGTTCAAATGGGGTTCACAATTCAGAAAAATAGCTAGCACTTTAATTCCCATAGCGAACACAATTCAGCAACTGGCTACCATTTTTAAGCTCCCATAGCAAACCCTATTCATATACTTGGCCAACACTTTTAAGTGCCCATAACACAACCCATTCAGAAGGTAGGCTTGTACTTCTTGACCTCGACCATCACATGATGGATGTTGATGAGCTCATTCCTGATCTGTAGCTGCCTCAGCGGCCCCTGGTTGAGAACCTTCTGAAATCTGTGGTAGTACTGGATCAGCTGGGTCAAGGCTCCCTGAAACAGTGAAATCTGGTTAACCCTTTGCATGCTGGGAAATTTGTCTTCTGCTAAAATGTCGTCTGCTGAATTTCTAAAATTAGCATATTCTTCGATTTTTTTCAAAGAATACTATCAGAATAGCAAACAGTTTGGATCCTGATGAGACGCCACGTTGTGTGGCGTCTCATCTGGATCCAAACTGTTTGCAAAGGCCTTCAAAATTCGGTTCCCGCACTGAAAGGGTTAACCCTTTGCCCCACAAGAAGCAAAGTAAAACTGGCTTTATGCTACCAGCATAAATCCAGAACAGTCTGCAAGTAAGTCACAGTTTGTTCAGGTTTTATAACGTGTGCTGTTCATCAGTATCTTAGGGTGGAAAATGAAGCCATTTAAACTTGAATCTAGTAAGTAAGGTCTTACATTTAATATAATTTTTTAGGGGACAACAATCTCATCAAAGTGTGTATCTTAGTGGTAACAGGATAATAGATTGGACTTTTTTTGCTAAACAAACCTTGGCATAATTCAAGAAACTCCATTTATGACTCAATTATAATGAAATTTAGCCAGTAGCTTTATCTTTTAAGGGATCTTTTCACGGTTTGATAAATTGACAAAATTGAAAAAAGTTGTTTCAGATTCGCTAATTTTCGGTTTAGTTATGATATTTGTGAGGAAACAGTATTACTGAACATTTGCCATGGTCTAATATAGCCATTATATGAATCATTTGACAATATAAAAACCTAAATATTATAAAGCGTTGCAACGCGAAATGATTGAATAATTTGGAGAGTTCTGTTGTTGTCGTTTAAATTTGTGAAACTATGAGATTGCTTATATAAGGTATAAAATACACCTGCTATGTATGCTTGGCAGGATAGCTCAGGTGGCTAATGCGTTTTTACTTCAGGATTCCGGGGGTCACTGGTTCGAGCCCTGCTAAGGGCTACTTTTTTGCCTTTTTTAAATTTTATTTTTGATTTTTTGCTGTAGCTTTTAGAATTAAATGTTTACATTTATCAATATAGCATTTAATAACAAACTTCAAAACATGCAAAAATCTGTGAAAAGGCCCCTTTGAAATATATAGGCTGAATTCAAATCATAATCAAAAAAATATTGTTTTAATGTGAATATAACAAAGATCATTGATGAACTCAGATTTGTTGCACTCATTTATTTCTAAAATAACACAGTGAATAAAAGATTTATTTATTTACAACCTATGTTAACAAGGTCCCGTCTTATTAACCGTTCCTCATCTTTAAAAAGCGTGTTTGAAGTCTTGATTATACAGCTTACCTGAAGGATGAGTGTGCCATTTTTAAAGTTTGTGAACGCTCTCATCACTTCCCCATTAATGTACTCCAGGGCCCTTTTCCAGTCAGCATTGAATCCCTTCACTATCAGGGTCACACGTCCTGGAGGTAAGAGACAAGAGAATCCATCATTTCAATTGCTTTGCTGATATTTATTTGCAAATACAGCTTAGAAAACATCAATTATAAATACACTTTCTTTTCTCCACCATGTTGTAAACAATAAAAGAACACAGACATAACATTTAAATGATAATTTTCTTCTATGCATGCATTTCATATAATCAAAATTTCACATATCACTACCAATAGCTCACCTTTCAAATATAGGAAACATGTTCACTCCTATATACCCCCCTAAACTTCGTTTGTGGGGGTATAAAAACTCAATGCTTCATACAAACTGTTAAATGTGTATTTATATAAATAAATAAAAAAAATAAAACCCTTTCACCAAACACAGGGTTAGAAACTAACATTTAAAATTCTGACCACAGTTTCCCACCCATGTTCTTTGAGTGCTTCCTTTATAGAGAACATAATTTGTTATCTGAAAATCTAGTTGCCCGCCAAATAATAACGGGGTCATGGGCAAGTTTGCCCCTGCCTTTTTCCATCTGTGTTGCATGTAACTTTTAAAATAATAGTGTTTGCAGACTTTTTGTAAGAAGGGATAGAAACTGAACTTTTTATCTGTAGATTGCCCAGGCAGGAAACTATTTCAGTATGTCAAAGAGTGAGTATCACAGAGCAAAGAGCACATCATAATTATATAAAACTAATGTTTAACAAGACAAAATCAGACAGGATCATAAAATGTTATGAGCCTGAAACATCATGCTTAAAAACAAACAAAAAATATACATGGGGAAAACTGTTTCAAGCTTTTCCATATAGCAAGTTGCCTGGAAGGATCAACATTTCTTAATTGACTTAAAACTATAAAACCTAACCCCAAAAGAGAACAGGCAACCACTAATGTCTATCACTGCTATGCCTTTTGTACTCCCACCATTTGCAAATGTATTACCACTGCTCATATTTAAAACTTAATGGAAGCAACTCATTGAGATAAGATATAAAAGAATATGTCAGGGACCTCAAATACGGAATAAGAGCCTTGTTTAGGGAAAATGTAACTTAATGAATGTGCAAGTGTCAACCCAGATTAGACGCTACTGTCTAGATCTTTTGCTTAAATGATACTTCCTTTAACAGAAATATAATAAAAGCAAAAAGTTTCGTCCCTGATTAGCCTGTGCAGACACAGTTCAATCTGGGATGAAACTTTACGCACATGCATTAAATCCCATTTTAAAATAGGGAGTCTCAAAATTAAAATCCACCAGAGATTCCATAGCACATACTCTCCTCGTTCTTCAAGGCGTCCAGTTGGCCGCGCTCAATGCATCCCTCGCAGTCCTTAACAAACATGATCATGCCCCCAAAGTGCGGTGTCAGCACCTCATCAATGAACTCGTGGGTGCGAGCTGTCAGTAGCTCCTTGAAACTTTCAGACTCCTTAGACTCCTCTGATGTCCGCTCCTAGAAAACATATGTTGATTTGATTTCAATTGTGGTTTGTTTGACTCTTTACACTCGTATACACATTTTGATGTGCTTGTTGTCCATAACAAAATTAAAGTACAGATCTTTCTTACTACATTCAAGTTTAAAGGCTTCATTTCAAATCCAAGAAAACTGATGAGCCACAAACAAGTTAGATCTATAACAACTTACAGCTAATACACCTTCAACTAATACAACTAACAGCTCTGAACAACTTCTACAACTTACAGCTCTTAACAACCTCTACAACTTACAGCTCTGAACAACAACTACAACTTACAGCTCTGAACAACAACTACAACTTTCAGCTCTGAACAACCACTACAGCTTACAGCTCTGAACAACCACTACAGCTTACAGCTCTTAACAACCTCTACAACTTACAGCTCTGGGGCCGTATTCCAGTAGCTTCTTAAGTTATAATAACTTAAGTTGAAATATTGTGCAATATTTTTTCTTATCTCCACCATTTTTTCTTTAAACATAAGATTTCACTTAAGTTAAATTCTGGTAGCTTCATAAACTTAATAAATTTCTTTACTCTGTGTATTTTATCTCATATATTAAAACTAAGTTAACTTCCTTTAAATCTTAAAGCAATTTCTTAAAGAGAAATACTAAGGGTCTCATGTTTTGTTTTTGACATTTCAAATTTAACTTTAAAAAAATTATTTAAGAAATTTCTTAACTTAAGTGAAAACTTAATAGCTACTGGAATACGACCCCTGAACAACAACTACAACTTTCAGCTCTGAACAACAACTACAACTTTCAGCTCTGAACAACCACTACAACTTACAGCTCTGAACAACCCCATTACAACTTACAGCTCTGAACAACCACTACAACTTACAGCTCTGAACAACCACTACAACTTACAGCTCTAAACAACCTCTACAACTTTCATCTTTGAACAAGAGTGCCAAACTGTCACAAGATACGCCCGTTTTAAGACTTTGGACAACTTGATAACTTTACCATGACCCATATTTGAACTTGACCTACATATCATCTAGACACAACTTCTGACCAAAGTTGGTGAAGATCTGATGAAAACTACTTCAATTAGAGAGCAGACACCATGCTAAATGCTTGAAATGCACTACGGGACCTCGTGACCTAGTTTTTAACCTGGCAAGACCCATATTTGAACTTGACCTACATGTAGATATTGTCTAGACACAACTTCTGACCAAAGTTGGTGAAGATCGGATGAAAACTACTTCAATTAGAGAGCACTTGCTAAATGCTTGAAATGGTTTAAGTGACCCTGTGACCTAGTTTTTGACCTGGAATGACCCATATTCCAACTTGACCTAAATACTGTCTAGATACAACTTCTGACCAAGTTTGGTGAAGATTGGATGAAAACTACTTCAATTAGAGAGTGGACACCATGCTAAATGCTTGAAATGCACTAAGTGACCCTGTGACCTAGTTTTTGACCCAGCATGACCCATATTCGAACTTGACCTAGATATTGTCTAGATACAACTTCTGACCAAGTTTGGTGAAGATCGGATGAATACAATTTGAATTAGAGTCCGGACAAAGTGGCGCCGTTGAAAATGCACTAATTGACCCTATGACCTAGTTTTTGACCCGGCATGACCCATATTCGAACTTGGCCTATATATCAACTAGATGCAACTGCTGACCAAGTTTGGTGAAGATCGGATGAATACAATTTGAAATAGAGTCCGGACAAAGTGGCCCCTTTGAAAATGCACTTATTGACCCTATGACCTAGTTTTTGACCCGGCATGACCCATATTCGAACTTGGCCTAGATATCAACTAGATGCAACTGCTGACCAAGTTTGGTGAAGATCGGATGAATACAATTTGAATTAGAGTCCGGACAAAGTGATGCCTTCCGCCCGCCGCCCGCCGCCCGCCCGTCGCCCGCCGCCAAGGGGTTTCACATAATACGTCCCGTATTTTATACGGGCGTATAAAAACCACTACAACTTACATCTCTGCACAACCTCTACAACTTACAGCTCTGAACAACTACTACAACTAACAGCTCTGAACAACCACTACAACTTTCAGCTCTGAACAACCACTACAACTAACAGCTCTGAAGAATCTCTGAAACTTTCAATTCTGAACAACCACTACAAAATACAGCTATGAACAACCACAACAACTTACATCTAATATACTTTACAACTACATGCACTACAACTTACAGAAATTACACCAAGCATCATGTCGTAGTTGTTGATGAGGAAGATAAGTTGCTCTTTCCTGTGTGGGAACTCAGCAGCAAGTTTCAGTATGAAGTTCTGCACCTCCGCTTGCAGTTGCTCCAGTATCCTGTACACACGCTCGTCCGGGTACTGCTGGTTCACCGCCAAGATGGCCGCCGAGTATTCAGCATAACGCCTCGTTATCTAAATGTGGGGAATCTTATTGCTTATGTCCCAGATTTAATTTCAATTACTTAATCATGAATGATAATTTAGCTTTGCCCAAGGAAAACAGGCTAATCAGGGACAACACTATTTTGCTTTTACGGTATTGTTCATTTAAAGGAAAATTATTCTTTGCAAAAATCCAGTTTTGTCCTTGATAAGCATGTGTAGATTGCACAGGATAATCAGGGATAAAACTGTACACACATGATGCATGCCAAGTTTGTTCAGATGTGGCCTATTCAAATTTATCACTATCAAGCTATGAAAACATACTGAAAAGATTGACTTAAATGTCAGGAGGGTCAGTGTCCAGTTTAGCATATATAAGGAAGGACACGTGTCCATCTCCCTTCAATAACATCAAACAGGAGAAAAAAAAACTACCTTCACTAACATGGCTCTCTGCAGAACTTCAATGTTATATAAATATAGCACATTTAAGTATTATTGAAAAATATCTTTGAATTGAAAAGAAGGACATCAGCTGAAAGGAAGAAAAATCAAACTCCCATTTTATGCATTTAAAATATAAAAAATATAAGAAATATATGTTTTTTATTTGCTTGTATTTTTTGTTTCTGTTTAAAGTGTTGAATTACTGTATTGGTTGTAGCAAAATCTAGAGAAAACAATTGGATGGTTTGTTGTTATGTTTCCTTTGTATTTTAGTTGGTGTTTAAACAAACTTTGACCTATTCACATTTTTCTTACATAGGCTTCACAAACCTCACTTAGATATTAAATCACTCATCAAGCTTCCTGTTAAAGTAAACAACTACTCAACAGCTTGAAATAAACAGAAATTGTGTTTTTCCATTAGCCTCGTTCTGAGAAAACTGGGCTTAATGCATGTGCGTAAAGTGTCGTCAAAGATTAGCCTTTGCAGTCCACACAGGCTAATCAGGGACGACAATTTCTGTTTTTATGGAATTTTTTGTGTACAGGAATTCTTGTCTAAACAAAAATCCAGTTTAAGTGCAAAGTGTTGTCCCTGATTAGCCTGCGCAGATGCACATGCATCAAGACCAGCTTTCAAAAGACAAGGTTTACTTGATCATGCTTCTTACATAGTTTGGTCTGACATCTATGGTTCCCAGCTTTTCTGGGTCGCAGTCCCGCACACTCTGGACGTTTAGTGCCAAGATGTACTCAAACCTGGGCCACATCAGGTGCAGTAGGCTCTCCCAATATCTGGAGATTCACAGAATAAACATAGTGCATTACAGAAATATTTTAGTAATATTTTTGAAAACATGTAAAATATTTTTTTATCCTGTGCTTTGACCTTGCATCTGCTTATATCCATAATTTTACACATTTTCTTTAAAGAACTTACAAGTCTTTAGACTATATTAAATCTTACAATTAATGTAAATTTAGTGTTAGGTTCAGATTGCTATAAGTCTCTTGAAAGAATAAACACTAAAAATTAAGGGAAAAATTACTTTTCAAGCGCTGGTACACCTCTGTCGGCAAGAATGGTCCGGTAACGATGAACAATGTGGATAGAAAGGAAAATTGCTATAGAGTCGTAACAGTCACTGATATACTCTTCCATGCCTTTCTGAAAAATTTAGAAACATTCCTTCCAAAGCTGAATGTATAATACTCGAAAAGCTTTACATAATGCATATTTACTGTAGTTTGATGTTTTGATTTATAAGTTGTATATTCAGTCACAAACTAGAAAACTAGATTATAAGATCACAACTGTGAAGAAACCCAAGTAGTTTTCCTAGCACAAGCACAAAATGTATCTTTCAGGAATATCATGATTGAACCCAGAATAATGATTCTTTTCGTTTGTAAATGTCATATGATAAACCTTACTCATATTTCTTGTGCATTCAATGTTTTTATTTTCAAAATATTCTTAACACCACATAAATCTTATCAGGCAATATATAACTTGTGTGGGGTAAGTCTAGAAGTTGTCCAATTACAGAAAAGGTCCTTGATCAAAGTTGGTATAAATTCTCTTCAAGAATATTTTGCATGAGTACTGTGAGAGTGTTTTCCTGGCACTGTGTTTAAACAGACAAAGAGTGTATGTCAGACTATTAATACAGTAAGAAACTTGTGTTAAAATATGCTATAATTCTTAAAAAAAAATAATTATCAGAGCTAAGATCTAGTTTGTTTGTTTTTAAACAAGGTAAACAAGACTACCAACCAGGAATATTGAGAGTGTTTTCCCAAGCACTGTGTTGAACAGATCCAAGGCTGTTGTAGTTGATGCCATGAAGAAATCAGTGAGGAACAGGTACTCTCTACTGGCATTGTCCATGAGGGCGAAGTGAAGACTGCGAAACAGGCTCTCAAAGGTGTGCTGAAATAACAAGGGTTGCAAATGTGTCCTGAAAAAAGGAATAACCTGTGTGTAATGAAAGAATACATCTTTCCGATTTGTTCTGAAATAGCAAGACTAGCAAATGTGAACTAAAATAACAAGGTTCTCAAATGTGTACTCAAATAACAAGGCTCTTAAATGGGTACTAAAATAACAAGGATCTAAAATGGGTACTAAAATAACAAGGCTCTAAAATGGGTACTAAAATAACAAGGCTCTAAAATGGGTACTAAAAAAATAAGGCTCTTAAATGGGTACTAAAATGACAAGGCTCTAAAATGGGCACTAAAATAACAAGGCTCTAAAATGTGTAATTAAATAACAAGTATCTCAAATGCCTAGTGAACTAACAACACTCAAAATTGAACTGAAATAACACATTTCTTATATGTGTATTGTAATTAACAAGATTCTCAAACGTGCATGCATGCAATATTATTAAATGCTCAGAAATATTCATATAGCCAACAAATAAATAAGTCAGTTTGTGGGAAAACGGCACTTAATGCATGGGTGTTAAGTACCATACCAAATTAGCCTGTGCAGTCCATAAATGCTAATCAGGGACAACACTTTCTGCTTATAATTGATTTCCTTTTTAAAGAGAATTCCTTCAAACAAAAAATACCATAAAAGCAGAAAGTGCGGACAACACAGGCTAATTGGGTACAACACGTTACGCACATGCAGATAGCCCACTTTTCCCAGAGACTGATTCAAATATAATCCACAAACCCTGTTCTCAGACTTCTGAGCTGCATGAGGAACTATAATTGGAGCCTCTAGTTCTGTGGTGAGGATGTCACCTCGTTTGCCAATAGTGAACACGGTCGATCGGTTCTTTAATGCTGTCTTAGTGGTGAAAAACCGTATACAATTGTTAAGAAAATTATTTCTGCAACATTTATAAATAACCATAACACATACCAGATACTTGTAATGACTTTTCAAAGACATTGTCTTATTTTTGTGGTATTTGTTCCACTATCATTAATTTTTAGGATAGTTATTTAATTATAGTACTTCTCCTGTTCAAACAAACAGAAAGGATATCTTTCTTAGTGGTTTCATCGACAGCCATCAAGTCCTCTTTCGTTGCTAACTCCTCAAACTGCAAAATAAAAACAGATATATCAAATTTAAGAAATTCATTAAAAACCTTTCTAAATTAAGATGGCACAGCTTCATGCTCACCATCAAACATATCTACCCGTTGAAACATATCTAGACAGACTCCACATAGTAATTACTGTTAAAACATTCCAGGCATCATATATTTATTTTATATTAAATAGGCTGGAGAGAAGTCTGAAAATTCTGTCAACTTCAACCAATCCAAAACATTGAGAGTTCAATATAACAAATGTCAGCTGTATCTACTGTCAAATCAACATTAATATTATTTGGCAAACACTTATTTTTGTTGATTTTTCTGTGTACAATCAACCACAAGATGAAATGTTTAACAAACATTTATGTCCAAAGTCTTATATCAGACATTTTTTTTTTACCATTTAAAGATCTAATAAAAATGCTTTATTTAAAGAATCCACTTAATTTCATGTCAAGACATTTAAATGAGGTGGGAAAACAGCACTTAATGCATGTGCGTAAAGTTTTGTCCCAGAATCTTGAATGACCCTTTATGCAGATGCATTAACCCTTTCAGTGCGGGAACCGAATTTTGAAGGCCTATGCAAACAGTTTGGATCCAGATGAGACGCCACAGAACGTGGCGTCTCATCAGGATCCAAACTGTTTGCTATTCTGATAGTATTATTTCAAAAAAATCGAAGAAAATGCTAATTTTAGAAATTATGCAGACGACATTTTAGCAGATGACAAATTTCCCAGCATGCAGATGCATTAAGCCCTGTTTTCCAAGAGTGAGGCTGAATTGAATCCACATTATAAGACATCACCTGCAGTTTCATTAAAGACTGCAAATAATGAAATACAAATATATTCCCACCAAAATTTCGCCAATGCACAGTATGATACTTCACCTGCAGTTTCATGAGTCGACTCTGGTAGCCCTTGAAGTAGGAGTAATAGATCTTGCTCATTGTGTCCACATACTCATCCCTCACCTCCTTGGCAACGTGACGCTCATTGGCCAGGAGGAACTCATTGAAAAACCTTAACGCCAGAAAAGAAATATAAATGAACCTGTGAAAACTTAATGCATGTGCTTAACGTGTGGTCCCAGATTAGCCTGTGCAGTCTGCATAGGCTAATCAGGGATGACACTTCCAACTTTTATGGAAATTTTCGTTTAAAAGATGTCTCTCCGAAACAAAAATCCAATTAAGGTAGAGCACCCGTAATGATTTCCCGCGATTTATTTTACGATCATTGCCAATCTTCAATGATCGGTTATTTCCGAGAAATGAATTTTAATTTTTTCAAACTTCGAATTTTGATATATGTTTACATAATTCCTTTATAATACAGTATTTTCACAATAAATATTGACTTTGATCCAAATATCATCTGAAAAATACGATTTCGCGATTTCTACAAAGCTTGCAGAGCCTTTTTAACTGTTTACTTATTTACATGTATATATAATTTAAGCTTGCACTAATGTAAAGTTGTCGTGGCCGAGTGGCTAAGGCGATGGACTAGAAATCTTTTGGGATCTTCCCAAGCAGGTTCCAATCCTGCCGACATAGCATACTTTAATTTCTTTTCTAACGTAATTTGATTTAATATAGCATATAAGCTATGTTTATTGTTAATTATGTTGAAATTTTTATGAACATTCTTCAATTTTTTTAATTAAAACAACGTTATGGCTGAAGTGGGTGATTTACTGCTGAAAAAACGATTCATGCATGTTGCATTTTTATTTCAAAAAGTAAACGGTAAATCTCTCTATTTCTTGGTATTTTTGCCGCATATAGTGTATCTATAAATACTAAGTTCAAAATATTTCTTAAATGATACTATTTTGAATTTTATGATACATATACTTGTTTTTTACCAACCCAATTTCTACTTGGCTGAAACCACTTACATTTCATGACGCTCTTCCATAGATAACTAGAGCTTTGTCACAGACGTGACGAAAACCCCCACATGCCGCATTGACACATAATATTTTGCATGTCGTCTTCACAAAAAACAGCGGACACCATTCTCAATTTTTAAAACGCACTAAGTGACCCCTTGACCTAGTTTTTGACCCAGAAAGGCCCATGTTCTAACTTGGCCTTAAGATCATCTCCATAAAACTTCTGACCAAGTTTGGTGAAGATCGGATGTAAACTACTTGAATTAGAGAGCGGACACCATGCTGAATGTTAAAAAAAGCACTAAGTGACCCCGTGACCTAGTTTTAGGCCCGGAATGGCCCATGTTCAAACTTGTCCTAGAGATCATTTAGATACAACTTGTGACCAAGTTTGGTGAGGATTGGATGAAAACTAGTTGAATTAGAGAGCGGACAACATGGTGAGGTTTAAAATGCACTAAGATAACCCGTGACCTAGTTTTTGACCCGGCATGACCCATATTCAAACTTGACCTAGACATCATCTAGATACAACTTCTGCCCAAGTTTGGTGAAGATTGGATGAAAACTACTTGAATTAGAGAGCGGACAACATTGTGATGATTAAAATGCCCTAAGTGACCCCGTGACCTTGTTTTTGACCCGGCATGACCCATATTCTAACTTGCTCTAGACATTATCAAGATACAACTTCTGACCAATTTTTTTGAAGATTGGATAAAAACTACTTGAATTAGAGAGCGGACAACATGCTGAATGTTTAAAACGCACTAAGTGACCCTGTGACCTAGTTTTTGATCCGGCATGGCCCATGTTCGAACTTGACCTACACATCATCTCGTTACAACTTCTGACCATGTGTGGTTAAGATTGGATTTAAACTACTTGAAATATAGAGCGGACACCATGCTCAGTGTGTAAAAACGTACTTAGTGACCCCGTGACCTAGTTTTGGAACCGGCAAGGCCCATGTTCGAACTTGGCCTTAAGATCATCTAGATACAACTTCTGACCAAGTTTGGTGAAGATCGGATGAAAACTACTTGAATTAGAGAGCGGACAACAAGCTGAATGTTTAAAACGCACTTAGTGACCCCGTGACCTTGTTTTTGACCCGACAAGGCCCATGTTCGAACATGGCCTAGACATAATGTAGATACAACTTTTGACCAAGTTTGGTGAAGATCGGATGAAAACTACTTGAAATAGAGAGGGGGCACTTAAAGGGGCCTGTTCATAGATTTTGGCATATTTTGAAGGTTGTCATTAAATGCTTTATATTGATAAATGTAAACATTGGATCTTAAAAGCTCCAGTAAAAAATCAAGAATAAAATTAAAACAAGGAAAAACAAGAGTGCCAAACTGTCACAAGATACGCCCGTTTTAAGACTTTGGACAACTTGATAACTTTACCATGACCCATATTTGAACTTGACCTACATATCATCTAGACACAACTTCTGACCAAAGTTGGTGAAGATCTGATGAAAACTACTTCAATTAGAGAGCAGACACCATGCTAAATGCTTGAAATGCACTACGGGACCTCGTGACCTAGTTTTTAACCTGGCAAGACCCATATTTGAACTTGACCTACATGTAGATATTGTCTAGACACAACTTCTGACCAAAGTTGGTGAAGATCGGATGAAAACTACTTCAATTAGAGAGCACTTGCTAAATGCTTGAAATGGTTTAAGTGACCCTGTGACCTAGTTTTTGACCTGGAATGACCCATATTCCAACTTGACCTAAATACTGTCTAGATACAACTTCTGACCAAGTTTGGTGAAGATTGGATGAAAACTACTTCAATTCGAGAGTGGACACCATGCTAAATGCTTGAAATGCACTAAGTGACCCTGTGACCTAGTTTTTGACCCAGCATGACCCATATTCGAACTTGACCTAGATATTGTCTAGATACAACTTCTGACCAAGTTTGGTGAAGATCGGATGAATACAATTTGAATTAGAGTCCGGACAAAGTGGCGCCGTTGAAAATGCACTAATTGACCCTATGACCTAGTTTTTGACCCGGCATGACCCATATTCGAACTTGGCCTATATATCAACTAGATGCAACTGCTGACCAAGTTTGGTGAAGATCGGATGAATACAATTTGAAATAGAGTCCGGACAAAGTGGCCCCTTTGAAAATGCACTTATTGACCCTATGACCTAGTTTTTGACCCGGCATGACCCATATTCGAACTTGGCCTAGATATCAACTAGATGCAACTGCTGACCAAGTTTGGTGAAGATCGGATGAATACAATTTGAATTAGAGTCCGGACAAAGTGATGCCTTCCGCCCGCTGCCCGCCGCGGGGTTTCACATAATACGTCCCGTATTTATACGGGCGTATAAAAAGTAGCCAGTACCAGGTCTCGAACCAGTGACCACCAGAGTCCTGGAGTAAGTCTGAAGTAAAAAGGCATTAGCCCTCTCGGCTATTCAGCCAAGTATACACATAATAAGTATTTTATACCTTATATAAGCAATCTTCGTAGTTTCGTAAATTTAAACGACAACAACAGAACTCTCCAAATTATTCAATCGTTTCGCATTGCAACGCTTTATAATTTTTAGGTTTTCAAATCGTCAAAAGATACATATAATGGATATTGGACTATGGTAAATGTTCATTAATACTGTTTCCTCACAAATATCATAACTAAAACGAAAAAATTTGCGAATCTGAAACAACTTTTTTTCAATTTTGTCAATTTACCAAACCGTGAAAAGATCCCTTTAATACGCACCGACCGACAGACCGACAGACAAGCTCACTCCTATATACCCCCCTAAACTTCGTTTGTGGGGGTATAACAAGTTATACAAAATTATTGTCTGTAAAAGAATACTTATTTCATCTTGTTTAAAATTTTAACACCTTTACTGCATCTGTACACACCAACTGCATGCCCATATTTGAAAATCTGGATGAATTATGGAACTGTCATATACCCTAGGGTGCAAATAAACTGGACAAAAGCCGAGCGTGGGGTGGTTTTGAAATTTTTTTATTTTTTTTTTAAAGCATGGAAAGCCTACCTAAAAATGTGCATGTAGCTCAGTGAAATGATGCTGATTAAGAAAATAATACATTAGATTATATTTGGAAAGGTGCCCATTAAGACAGACTGCACAGTTATCCCAGAGCATGGCTTAAATATAAATAATTTTCCAACCAAAATAATGGTGGGTACTTTCTAATAGATCAAGCCTTTGTTCCTTCTTTAGCAAGGCCCCTTCTCCTAAGAAAATTTCTTCAAAATGATACATTTTCCCCATATGTCAAGCCAACTTTGGGAAATGTCTCCCCCCCCCCCCTTTTTTCTTTTTCACCCAAAATGGAAGGCCAGTGTCTTTCCCCAAATCAAGAAAAAAAGCCCTCTAGATTTAACTAGGATTGAGTAAGGCAACTAAAATGCATAAAATGGGTATCAGTTATTATAATGCATGAAGGTCATGGTAAGTTTTACGGTTGTATTGGTTAAAAGTATTTGCAAATTAATAATCCTTCTTAATGTAAAAATGACTGGATATATTCTTCAATCAAAAAGGTAAATACATGTTAAACAACATGAAGCCAGTTTCACTGAGCTCTTTATGCAGATGGTGGAACCATTAAATAAAGCTTTCAAAGATAAACATATCCTTATCAACACACCGATAATTCTATAATCCTCACCTAAATTTCAGCATTGTGTTTTGTGGTATCTGGTAGTTGGCCATTGGTTTTTTAAATGAGTTAATCTTCTGCAGCAGAAACTCTCGTATCTTTGCTATAGCCTAGAAAAAGGGAAAGAAAGATCTATTTTTTACTTAGTGCTTTCATTTCTGAAGAGTGTCTCCGATGTCTTTGACAGACTTAACTAAGAAGGTTATTTCGACAAACTGTAGAGACGGACATCATTTGCATTCTAATCAGAATCTAATTAGGTTTATCAATAGTCATCATCATTAAACTGATCAATTAAAATTAAAAACTTTAATATATGTGATAGTCTACCATTCCTAAAAGTACGCTTTAAAAACTGATAGTGGCCAGTGCTTGCATTCAACAATCAATTTCAGTCTAAAATTAGAAAATATTTTTTAAACTGTAATTTTTTAATAGTGTAATGCAGTTCAATATGAGTTCAAATTTAACACCTATAACAAAACAATTCCGTATTTAGAACTATTGGACTGTACTCTGTGAAAAGGGGGTTTAATTGCTTGCGCAAAGTGGCATCGCAGATTAGCCTGTGCAGACTGCACAGGCTAATCTTGGACAACACTTCACGCACATACCTTAAACCCCCTTTTCACATATGAAGGCCCAATTTATTTAAGCAACATTTGAAGCCTGTATATTTTCAAACTCTGAAGTATTTGCCTAGGGTCTAAGTGTACACTTTGTATTTAAGTCTAAGCATAGATTGGTGAATATGGGAACAGGCAGTCTTTATAAAGGACCCAAAATCCATGAAAAAGTACACAAATGTTTGACCTTCATCTTGAGTTTTTCCAGAATGTCTCTGACATCAAGGCTGGACTTGGCGTCCCTGAATGACTGCTCCTTGACGAAGTTGATCTTGTGGTTGAGCTCATGTAGCTGCTCTAGGAACTCTCGCTCTGTCACAGGTGTGTCCAGGATGTGCCTTGAATGACGTTTTGTATTTGATTCAATCATGATTCTGCTAGACATCTGCTCATAAAAGATTGTTAACCATCCTTAAATACAACAAGCGATGTGTTTGTGAAACACTATGTCCCCATATATTTGACCTTTGACCTTGAAGGATGACCTTGACCTTTCACCACTAAAAATGTGCAGCTCCATGAGATACACATGCATGCCAAATATGAAGTTGCTATCTTCAATATTGCAAAAGATAATGCAAATGTTAAAGTTTGCACAAACAAACAAACAAACAAAGCAACAAACCAACAGACAGGGCAAAAACAATATGTCCCCCACTAAAGTGGTGGGGGACATAAAAAGTTCAGGTTGATTTGTTTTTCTTTTTCCAAAAAAATGGCCACAAACTACTCATTATCATCAAACCACAATAGGCAATGGGGAACAATTTTGAGATTGCCCTCACTCATAATTGCTTATGACTTACTTGATCATGCTTTCAGGTATGACCATTTCATCCACAAACTGGCTCAACTCTCCACGTATGGACTGAAACATTAAACAAGAGGGTCTTATTGGTACTGAAACGCTCATCTCACTAGTAGTATATTTGTTTTTAGATGAAAACATACTAGTTTATCAGGGTAAGTAAACAACAGTTAAGGCCATCAGACAAAGGCTATAGTCTACATGTACAAAATATTCCCTTAAAAGGTCAAATTATTCTGCAGCTTCTAATCAAATAAGAATCATAAAGTTTCTGACCGTAACATGTTGTGAGCACAGTCCGGAACCCAAACCAGAGACTCTGTCTATCTATTTTAGCTACAACTGACCTAAAAAACCTCTTCCCTTAAGCAAAAAAGTTCATGTATTGACATACACATTTAAAACAAACATACTTGTTGACCCTACAACTGCACCTTACCTGTCTGTTCTTGAGTTTAACGTTCATGGCCACACTCTGTTCCTGCAGGGACTGGATCTCTGTGCTGATACTGCTCAGGTCTGACTGGAAACCATTCAGCATCTGCTCCATACGCTGAAACACACACTGACAACTTTGACTCAGATGAAAACACACATTGTGACAACTATTACACACTTGAAACAGGTCGTGAGAAATTAAATGCACATGAAACAGGCTGTGAGAACTTTAGATGCACATGAAAACACACATTGAGAGAACTATGACACACATGAAACATGTGAGAACTTTGATGCACATGAAACACATAGTAAAAACTTAAATGCACATGAAATACATTGCAATAACTTTGACACCAACAATAAACACATCTTAAAAACTTTGACTTTGAGGAAAAAATAATTATGCCTAAAAAATCACAGGTACAAGGTGCAAGGCTTAATTTTCCATTCGCCAAATTAGCCAATGGCTACAAACTGACACATTTTGATGAACACAAACTATTTTACTGAAAGCATTCTTATAAAAACCAATAAAATAGCCATATGGTAAAAATTACCAAATTGGTTCTGATCAAATGTAAGTAGTCAGACAAAAGGTTCATTTGATAGGCCAAATGGTCAATCCTACCAGCCATTTCCTGGGCAAAAAAAGAACATGAATCGGAAAGTAAAGATATTGATAATCAAGAGGGCCTGAAAGGCCCAAAGTTGCTCACCTGAAATAACAAGATATTATTGGGACAAATCTTCTGACCAAGTTTCATGAAGATCGGAAAATAAATGTGGCCTCTAGAGTGTTAAAAAGGTTTTACTATAGCCATATAAGGAAAAATGCCCCGCCCCCTGGCAGCCATGTTTTTCAACCAACCGGCATCACTTTTGAACTCTTCCAAGATATTATAGGGATGAATATCCTGACCAAGTTTCATGAAGATCAGACAGTAAATGTGGCCTCTAGAGTGTTAACAAGCTTTTACTATAGCCATATAAGGAAAATTGCCCCGCCCCTTGGAAGCCATGTTTTTCAAGCAAACATAATTATTTTCAAACCAATCCAAGATATCATTGAGACCAATCTTCTGACCAAATTTCATGAAGACTGGCCAATAAATGTGGCCTCTAGAGTGTTAACAAGGTTTTACTATAGCCATATTATAAGGAAAAATGCCCCGCCCCCTGGTGGCCATGTTTTTAAAGCAACCATAACCATTTTCTAACTCATTCAAGACATCATTAGGACAAATCTTCTGACCAAGTTTTATAATGATCACAAAATAAATGTGACCTCTAGAGTTTTAACAAGGTTTTACCATAGCCATATAAGGAAAAATGCCCTGCCCCTGTGGTGGCCATGTTTTTCAACCAACCGGCATCATTTTTCAACTCATTCAAGATATTTTTGGGATGAATCTTCTGACTGAGTTTCATGAAGATATGACTATAAATGTGGCCTCTAGATTGTTAACAAGATTTTACTATAGCCATATAAGGAAAAATGCCCCGCCCCTTGGAAGCCATGTTTTTCAATCAAACGTAACCATTTTCAAACTCATCCAAAATATTAATAAGACAAATCTTCTGACCAAATTTCATAAAGATTGGACAATAAATGTGGCCTCTAGAGTGTTAACAAGGTTTTACTATAGCCATGTAAGGAAATATGCCCCGCCCCCAGACGGCCATGTTTATCAACCAACCGGCATCATTTTCAAACTCGTCCAAGATATTATCGGGATAAATCTTCTGACCAAGTTTCATGAAGATTGGACGATAAATGTGGCCTCTAGAGTATTAACAAGATTTTACTATAGCCATATATAGCCATATAAGGAAAAATGCCCCGCCCCTTAGCAGCCATGTTTTTCAAGCAAAGGTTACCATTTTAGAACTCATCCAAGATATCATTGGGACAAATCTTCTGAGCAAGTTTCATTAAGATCGGAAAATAAATGCGGCCTCTTGAGTATTAACAAGGTTTTACTAAAGTCATATTAGGAAAAATGCCCCGCCCCCTTGAGACCAATCTTCTGACAAAATTTCATGAAGATTGGATAATAAATGTGCCCTCTAGAGAGTTAACAAGGCAAATGTTGACGCCGCACAACGCACAATGGACAAAAGGCGATCACAAAAGCTCACCATGAGCACGTTGTGCTCAGGTGAGCTAAAAAGTAGTATCAAAATTTCACATTAAATATATCATCAGACATTTGTACTTATTTTTAACGGATTTGAAAAGTGTTCTTGTAAGTATAATCTACCAATAGAATTCATGTTACCCACCTCTAGTATAGTGTCACAGGCTGCTATCTGAGTATGAAGACTGGCAATGTTTTCGCTCTCCTTAATATCTTGGCAGGGGTCAAGGACAAATGTGGGTAGCACCTAAAAAAATGCATAGCTGGCAGGTCTTTTCTACACTACTGATTTAAAGCCAATTTTGGGATATTTCACAGTTGTAGGCCTGTTCACAATCGTACAGGCAATTTCACAATAGTATTGGCCATTTCACACTTGTACAGGTTATTTCACAATCTTACAGGCTATTTTACAATCTCACAGGCTATTTCACACTTGTACAGGTTATTTTACAATCGTACAGGCTATTTTAAAACTTACAGGCTATTTCACACTTACAGGCTATTTTACAATCTTACAGGCTATTTCACAATCATACAGATTATTTCCAAAATATTACAGGTTATTTTTACAATCTTACAGGACATTTCACAACCATACAGTCTATTCCACAAGACTATTATGACATTGAAAATTATATTTCAACAATGATACACGCTATTTCAAATTGTACACACTATTTTACAATCATATCTATAGCCTATAGGCTATTTTACAATCGTATAGGTTATTTCAAAATTGTACAGGGTATTTCACAATCATACAAGCTGTATCACATTCATGAATAAGCCTCATGACTATTTTAATTATTTTGAAATGCTCTAGCATTTAAATAACTAATGAGTACAATCAGCTAGGAAAATGATAAGCTTTTTGTTAAGAAACATTGTTATTAAAATGTAAACAGAATCATAAGAGTTTGACAGGATTCAGTGTTAAGGAAATACTTGACATACCGAACAAAATAATATTTCATTATATTTGAAAGAGGCAACCTTAAGTTTAATGTTTGTAGCTTGCTGATAATTTTGTTTGCTTAACACATACAGATGCTAAAGAACCTATGATTACAGCACACAAAACATAAATGTCTACAGAGGTCTATATATAATGTTTAAAAAATGCAAGTAAAATAGTGGCTTGTTAAAAGTTCATCTATCAATGCCTGTATCGAGCGTTAAAGTAGACTAGTGCAAAAAGTTATGGTTGTCAACAAATCAGACAGTATTTGTATTGCATCAAATGAAAGGAAGATTAAATGATGAAAGACACATTTATGAAAATTAAAATACTTCTTTTGTTTAACACTTGCAAATTTAAATAAAAATTAACATTTGATTCTGATTTAAGCTTTTAAATAAAATTATATGGATTACTGGAGCATTATAACTAGGCTATTTTAAGGTAAACATTTATTTGCACAAATCAAAGATAGTGACGGATGGGGTATTAGAAGGGGCCAATACATTCAGCATAATACATTTCTTCTGCAACTTCTTGGTGTATGCATTTTAAACAAGAATTTGAAATTTCATTAGTAAATGCTCATTAAATGACCCACCTAAATCCAAGATTAAATGTATGTTTTTAAAATTTTAATCATTTGTATGGTAAAGGATACAGTCCTGAATGGAGGCATTCTCAACTTGCAGCAATTCTGACTCGATCTGTCTCGAGTACTGGCGCAGATCTACACCCTATACAAAATAAAGTATGATAAATATAATGCAGCATAACAAAATTACACATGCTAAATGTCCTTATCAGAAAATCACATGGTTAAACAGACTAGACACCAACATATCACATGCAACATGTCCTTATCAGAGAATAACATTGTTAAACAAACTTATCAAAATATAACATGGTTATTAAACAGATAATATACATGTAGCATATGGTTAAATAGCCTCAACATAATACTCTAGATGGTAAGATTATCTGCAGCCCTTTTGTACAATACATCTTTTGATCCATGATGTACACTGGTCACACTACTCACTGTCTTTAAGGCTTCCTTTACGATTTCATCTTCCAGATTCTCCTGAATGTGAACTGTGAATGTAAATGAACAAATCAAATTAATTTAAATCAGTCACTCCACTAAGCAGGTAAATGCGCTATCCCGAGCTGAAAATGGCCCTAGTCTACTTTACCATAATTGACAACAAGTGTACATGTGTATACCTTGGTATTATTTGTTTGGTTATATGAAGAAAAGGCTGTGGCCAAATAGAAATTTCCTAAACCAAATTTGCTGATTTACAGCGATTGGCTTATCAGGTATATGATTTAGTATAAAACTATGCCCGGTGGTAGTCAGTGTATTTTAATATTGATATATAACAACATTTTACAAATATGATAAATATTATTGAATTCACAGTCAGATTTGGTTCAAACATATCACAGAAATTTACAAAATATATCTTGACATAGAGATAATGCATGTTTTGTATGATTCCCTGATATCAATCATTTTGTTTACATTCAAAACAGGCTGACTTGAGATGACGTAAGGCAATATATGCGTGTTCAGTGAAAAAAAACCCATTCAGATTGAATGTTTATTATATCTAATATTTTACTAATTCAGTGAATCAAATTTTTAAGTTAAGTTGGCCCTGATGCCTATTGCAATCAAGTGCTCTCCCTTTCCAGATGTGACATCTTGATACAACGCGCGTAGTGGATGCATTGAGTAGTTAAACATGCTGTAAATAATTTTTTTTTATATGGATCAAACAAGAATAAAATACAGATTTGAAGGTAAAGCATTTATTGCTGCATTATTTGCATTAATAAAGAAAATCTTGTTTTTGTTTCTTTAAACGCTCTATACACCATAATCGTGTAATACGGGCAAAAGCCGGCGAAGCGGGCGTTGACCGTTCATACATATGGGAATTTAGACATAAAATTACATAAGAATACCACATATGGATACCACAGGTGGTTAGCGTGTGGCTATGCTATTAATTAGTGAAGACATCATTTTGAATGATAAATAATCATATTATAACGAAAAATTAACTTTTCTGAAAAAAAATATTTCACTATCAAATATATATATAACAAGGTATGCAACTCAAAATCAGCCCAAAACGGGGTGCATCGCTTTGAACAGCCATATCTTCATCAATTTTGCAGCGATTTTCACGATCTCGGTCTTATTCAACGCAGAAATGAATTTCCTTTCTGGAAATGTATATGTCTTGCAATATTTTTACAAATGCTGGGTCAACTTTTAAGAAATAACACGATACACAACACGCATGACCCAGTTGACAGTGATCATGCTGTCTTTAAGACTGAAATCTTCACGGAGTAAAGGGTAACTTCCCTATAAAGTTCGTGTAGTTCGATACCATAATTCAATAAAACGTATGAAAAAACATTATTACCGTTCTTGTCGTTACATTCTGCATCAAGACTAACTGTCCAGCGCCGTTTGAAACCTTTGTTTACATACATTTCATCTAACTAACATTTTAAACATACGAGTGATTTCATTGGTCCAATGCGGAGGTGTGTCTTTACAACTGGAGATTTCATTCATAAAGAATACATGATCACTGTCAACTGGGTCATGCGTGTTGTGTATCGTGTTATTTCTTAAAAGTTGACCCAGCATTTGTAAAAATATTGCAAGACATATACATTTCCAGAAAGGAAATTCATTTCTGCGTTGAATAAGACCGAGATCGTGAAAATCGCTGCACAATTGATGAAGATATGGCTGTTCAAAGCGATGCACCCCGTTTTGGGCTGATTTTGAGTTGCATACCTTGTTATATATATATTTGATAGTGAAATATTTTTTTTCAGAAAAGTTAATTTTTCGTTATAATATGATTATTTATCATTCAAAATGATGTTTTCACTAATTAATATCATAGCCACACGCTAACCACCTGTGATGGATACGTCTCAAAAAAATTTGCCACGCGACATATATTTTCGCGATGCTATTTATGGCCTGGAACAAATCAAAAACACTTTGACATATGCTAAATCACATGTAAATACATACCTCAGGAAAAATTATATCAATGACATCATAATTGTGTAGCGAATCGCACTAAATATCCTCGCATTATTTGTTTTTCTTCGCAACCATTCCAGAATTAAGTCATTACTCAATTATCTCCCCTGAATGCTCTTCTTCAGTGGGTATAAGCCGAAGACTGGTTCACTACATATAGTGACAGTCTTTACCAAACACAATTAAGGTGAACATAACCCGTCTTTAATCTATTGCTGAATCTCAGATTTCTGTCGAATTTATTTGCTTTGATCTTTTCGATATCTTATTGGTATTATTATCCTGACAAATCACAAACGCTTGTTAAAAAATTATTTGTTTTAAACATTATAGTTGGCATCTCTATTCTTCCAGTATTCTCGCAGTATTTCAATAACGACACCCTACTGTTTATTTGTCAGAATTTGTGACGCATTTTCCATTCGCTCTCAGAAAGAAGTTTTACGTGTGATCATGAGCAATATTCTGGTAAGTTGTCGTTGTTATCCACCAGAAACACATTTATTCACAAAATTTAAAGATATTCCGATCTAACTTTTTAGTCTTTTAGCTTTAATTTTTTACGTATTTACACCTCGTCTGCTCGCACTTTACCGATATCCCGAATGGTTACATATCACTATAATTAGTTAAGGCCTAAAACCACAAAATCCGATACCGTTGGATTTTCGTACCACAATCGTAGGTTAAAAATCTTCCAGATTCGAAATCAACAAAAAACAAGACATTTATAAATTGTCTGCATTATTGATCAAATTTTAAGATATTTGATGGTTTTCCATTTTTAGAAGCTGTTCTGCCAAGGCAAGAGCTGGGCATCATACAAGCCATTCTATCCAGCAAAACTGACAGTTTTGGTTTACAGAAATCAACAAAGGAGGGATTCCTGAACTATCAAAATTTCCAAGCTATACACACAGTTATTATCTTTGATGATCTTTATTGGTTCTGTTTGTTTACTTGGATGGAACATGTGTGAACTTTTATAGAACTTTGAAAAGTCTATATATGTATATCTATTACCAAAAATCAGCTATGGTATAATAAGATCAGATGTGCAAACAATGTCAAAGGGTTGTTAAATTAACAATTTGAAGGCAATTATGCTAAAAAAATTTGAAAGTTCTAATGCAAATTTTGTCTGTATATATCGACAAGTGTCTGCCGATAATTGTCAAACTAGTAATACAAAACTTACCACAAGTATGTAAAAGCACTAAGTACCTGTGATCATTTTTAGTAAGATAGTGTAATTCTAAACAGTAGCAAATAGCTTGTTTAGTAAATGCATAATGCAATTAATATGATTTCCGTTCTATTGTGTAATTAATAAATTGGTTGTTACTTGTTAATCCATGATAAATGTTTGATGGCTAGTACAAAACCAGCAATGTTAATTTTGTAAAAGGTAATACAATAACACCACTTTGTAATTTCATTTACGTAAATATTCTTGAAATGTAGGTTGATGACAGTGTGTAAGTTTTACTTATTTTGTAGCTATTATTTAATGTGCAAATAAATGATGTGAAGTGTTTTGTATCTCCACACAATACCACATACCTTTTTATATATGTACTGTGTTATGTGTTATTTGAATGTTTAAATAAAAAAATATGGACGATATAACATGATGCATTCTTATATTTGCATTCCAATTGTAACTATAGAGCTAAGTGTATGCAGTTTAGACTGTGATTTTAGAATAACTACAAAATGGCTAGTTTTTTAGTGGGGACAACATTTAAACTATTCAACAATAGTTTGCGAAAGAAAATTAGAAACCTGCAAGATATCTGTATTTATTAAATATTTTAATTGCGAAACAAGTGTGTTGTTATGCTGTTACACATAATTATACATTGATAATAAATAAGAAGACAATTAATGGCGTTAACGTTTCCCAACAGTAGAAATCGTTCTTCTGATGAAGTCAGTGATATACAGACGCAAGCTCCAGGTATGGCTTTCAATACGTAGTGTGTGTTATTTGACAGTCTAAAGCTTATTGGATTTAAAAAAATCCTGTCAAATTTGTCAATCAAAATTGATTTGACACATCACATGATTTTGATTATGTTAAATCAGTGTACTGTATGCTAAATGCAACTGCTTTAGCAAGCTGTCAAGTTGAATTGAGACATTTGATAAAACCAACTGTTTCCTGGGTAGGACCAGTACTAAGTGTCTATATGACGTACCATGACGTCGAAAGTCTACAAGACCTTCTAGGTAGAACGAGAAATGTACTTTGACGTACAATTTTCACCGACCCTTGAGTGTTAGCCAATCAGAAGACACCTTACGTCTGTTGCTTTTAGAGATATTTGACATTGAACATTATTATTATTATTATTTATACCGAATTATGCGACCATCGACCGCTTACTCATAGATATTGTGCGTATTTATTAAACATTATTATTATTATAATTTATACCAAATTATGCGACTATCGACCGCTAACTCATAGATATTGTGCGTATTTATTGACCTGGCGTGGCGGAATTAACCTCTGACTAATGCAAGTTATGGTTATCACAAAATACGACCAACGGGGAGGTTATAATACATTATTTATCCCGTTAATGCTTGGTAACTGTTTGGTTACAGTTGGGAATTTCCTACACAGTTATGCGCTGGACGGTCGTGATACTCCGCCCCGCATGATCAATAAATACTCACAATATGCTGAATAATTTTAATTTTAAAAAGGTAACAATTGAATCTTCTTCAAATTTGTATATAATCTATTTTAATGCATTAAATACTTGAAACTTCTATGTGTTTTTTTTTGCCATTCTGATATTTTTATTCATTTTGTCCTCAATTAAAAGAGATTTTAAACATTTATTATGAATAAATCTGAAGGAAAAGCGGCTCAAGAGTCTAGTGTTTTGATTGGCTGTTCAGAAAATGTGCACGTAGAAGTACAAACATGTATGTCGAAGTACAAATTGTACTTTGACGTACAAATATATACTTCGAAGTGTATTTTATATTTATGTTGATGTACAATTATTGTACGTTGACGTACATTTCTCTTTTTAACTTGTAGGTCTTCTTGACTTACAACCCAAATGGTACGCCATAGTATGTCTTTAGGGCTATCTAAAGAATCCTCCCACTTAAGGGATCAATACAGAGACTAAGCCAGTTAGCAGACACCCCATCCACTATACCTGGACAACTCTGGAGTGGCACCCTTGAAAGAAAATGGCAGGCTATACAGCGACCCACTAGACAAGGCCAACATACTGAACCGACAATATCAGTCAGTGTTCACCAACGACGAGGACTGTAATGCCAACCCAACACCAGATGGGGAACCGGCACCAACCATGCCACATATCGAGGTTACAACCCAAGGAGTGATGAAGCTGCTGATGAAGCTTAACCCCCAAAAGGCATCGGGCCCAGATATTCTCCCAGCAAGGGTACTAAAAGAACTGGCAAACGAGTGCGCCCCATACCTCTCCCTCATATACCAAAAGTGCCTGTCAGCTGGATCCATCCCAGATATATGGAAGACTGCTACAGTGTCTGCGATATTCAAAAAGGGAGACAGGTACAAAGCAAGCAACTATCGCCCAGTATCACTCACCTGCATATGCTGTAAAATGCTGGAGCATATCATTGTCAGCAATGTCATGGGACACCTGGACAGGAACAATATCCTTACTGACGGTCAGCATGGATTCAGAAGGAGGCGGAGCTGTGAAACGCAACTCCTAACTCTGTCGGACGAACTCCTGAAGTCACTAGACAAAGGGAAACAACATGACCTTGCCATTCTGGACTTCAGCAAAGCGTTCGACAAAGTTCCACACCAGCGTCTGCTGACCAAGCTGCACCACTACGGCATACGCGGCCAGACCTTGGAATGGATCCGAGCCTTCCTTACAGACAGAACACAGAGAGTTGCTGTCGACGGAGCAATCTCAGATCCCGCCCCAGTAGTCAGCGGAGTGCCCCAGGGAAGCGTTCTGGGACCGATCCTCTTCCTTGTTTACATTAACGACCTACCCCTTACAGTCTCCTCCAAGACCAGGCTTTTCGCAGATGACTGTGTAGTGTACAGAGAAATATCCTCGGAGCAGGACAGTGAAGTGCTTCAGGAAGACCTCCGTCGCCTATGGGACTGGGAGAAGCTCTGGGGTATGTCCTTCAACCCAGAGAAGTGCTGCATTTTGCGAGTGTGCAGAAAGCGATCACCACTCCTGTACAGTTACACCCTCAAAGGCCACACGCTTGCATGTGAAGACGCATCCAAATACCTTGGGGTGGAGCTAACAAAGGACATGTCCTGGAAAGTGATCAAGAAAGGCAACAGTTCCCTTGGCTTCCTACGCAGGAACTTACGGATAGGCAACGAAGAGGTAAAAAGTGCAGCATACTTTTCCCTCGTTCGCCCCAACCTAGAGTACTGCGGCACTGTGTGGAGCCCATACCATAAGGAGCAGATCCACGACCTGGAGATGGTCCAAAGACGAGCAGCCCGCTATGTGACGAACAGATATCACAATACTAGTAGCGTCACATCAATGCTCGAACACCTACAGTGGGAAACTCTAGAGTCCAGAAGAACCAAAGCCAAGCTGACAATGGTCTACAAGATAACCAACGACCTCGTGGACATACCAGTCTCGAAATACCTTTCCCCTGGCTCAAGCCGGACACGAGCAAACCACACCATCAAGTTCCTGCCATTATCGACATCCACTTCATACTATCGCCACAGCTTTTTTCCAAGTATCATTGCCACCTGGAACAATCTACCAGCCTCCATTGCTGAATCCCCTGACTTGACATCCTTCAAGCGGGGGCTAGCAACAACCAGATTCTGAATAAGTTGTCAGCTCCAGCTACAAAGTAACTCCTAATGACCCCTCGTGGCTGTGCCGGTTGAGGATCAATCCTCTCAGCGGCCACCGTAGCCGGAGAGGCATGAGGGAGAAGGGCGAAACGTAGCTGGTGTTCTGCTTTACTTTCCTTCTGTCTTTTAACTATCAAGCTCTTCTTACTTTACTGTCCCTCATTCTTTATTCTTACTCTTTCACCACCCGTCGCATAATAATCATGCGTGATTGCAGCGATGTACAATGTAGATGTAGATGTAGATACCACAGACACCGAACCAGCTATAAATTCCTGTGGCTAGAAAACAAAAATATATATAAGATGATAGATCTTTAAGCTTGGAACATGTAACTCGTTTAAAGATTGATTTTTTGGATGCATTACTTAATTATTGCAACAATTATAATATTTTGAACACAATCATGTCCATATATTTATTAAAAATACATGGTTATCATCAAAAAAACTTAAAAAGCTTTTGCCCGTAAATTAGGTAGCACCTATAATCATATTATTTTACTAATTCAGTGAATCAAATTTTTAAGTTAAGTTGGCCCTGATGCCTATTGCAATCAAGTGCTCTCCCTTTCCAGATGTGACATCTTGATACAACGCGCGTAGTGGATGCATTGAGTAGTTAAACATGCTGTAAATAATTTTTTTTATATGGATCAAACAAGAATAAAATACAGATTTGAAGGTAAAGCATTTATTGCTGCATTATTTGCATTAATAAAGAAAATCTTGTTTTTGTTTCTTTAAACGCTCTATACACCATAATCGTGTAATACGGGCAAAAGCCCGCGAAGCGGGCGTTGACCGTTCATACATATGGGAATTTAGACATAAAATTACATAAGAATACCACATATGGATACGTCTCAAAAAAATTTGCCACGCGACATATATTTTCGCGATGCTATTTATGGCCTTGAACAAATCAAAAACACTTTGACATATGCTAAATCACATGTAAATACATACCTCAGGAAAAGTTATATCAATGACATCATAATTGTGTAGCGAATCGCACTAAATATTCTCGCATTATTTGTTTTTCTTCGCAACCGTTCCAGAATTAAGTCATTACTCAATTATCTCCCCTGAATGCTCTTCTTCAGTGAGTATAAGCCGAAGACTGGTTCACTACATATAGTTACAGTCTTTACCAAACACAATTTACGTGAACATAACCCGTCTTAAATATATTGCCGAATCTTAGATTTCTGTCGAATTTATTTGCTTTGATCTTTTCGATATCTTATTGTTATTATTATCCTGACAAATCACAAACGCTTGTTAAAAAATTATTTGTTTTAAACATTATAGTTGGCATCTCTATTCTTCCAGTATTCTCGCGGTATTTCAATAACGACACCCTACTGTTTATTTGTCAGAATATGTGACGCATTTTCAAATGCTCTCAGAAAGCATTCTATACATAGATGGTGACGTCACTTCAGTATTGTGAGTAAGACCGGTGTGTACACAATGTCTCAGAAAGACGTTTTACGTGTGATTATGAGCAATATTCTGGTAAGTTGTCGTTGTTATCCACCAGAAACACATTTATTCACAAAATTTAAAGATATTCCGATCTAACTTTTTAGTCTTTTAGCTTTAATTTTTAACGTTTTTACACCTCGTCTGCTCGCACTTTACCGATATCCCGAAAGGTTACATATCACTATAATTAGTTTAGGCCTAAAACCACAAAATCCGATACCGTTGGATTTTCGTACTACAATCTTTCGTAAAAAATCTTCCAGATTCGAAATCAACAAAAAACAAGACATTTATAAATTGTCTGCATTATTGATCAAATTTTAAGATATTTGCTGGTTTTCCGTTTTTAGAAGCTGTTCTGCGAAGCCGAAGGCAAGAGCTGAGCATCATACAAGCCATTCTATCCAGCAAAACTGACAGTTTTTGTTTACAGAAATCAACAAAGGAGGGATTCCTGATCTATCAAATTTCCAAGCTATACACACAGTTATTATCATGTAGGTTGATGATTGTGTTTTAGTTTTACTTATTTTGTAACTATTATTTTATGTGCAAATAAATGATGTGAAGTGTTTTGTATCTCCACACAATACCACATACCTTTTTATATATGTACTGTGTTATGTGTTATTTGAATGTTTAAATAAAAAAAAATGGATGATATAACATGATGCATTCTAATATTTGCATTCATATTGTAACTATAGAGCTAAGTGTATGCAGTTTAGACTGTGATTTTAGAATTGCTACAAAATGGCTAGTTTTTTAGTGGCGACAAAATTTAAACTATTCAACAATAGTTTGCGAAAGAAAATTAGAAACCTGCAAGATACCTGTATTTATTAAATATTTTAATTGCGAATCAAGTATGTTGTTATGCTGTTACACATAATTATACATTGATAATAAATAAGAAGACAATTAGTGGTGTTAACGTTTCCCAACAGTAGAAATCATTCTTCTGATGAAGTCAGTGATATACAGACGAAAGCTCCAGGTATGGCTTTCAATACGTAGTGTGTGTTATTTGACAGTCTAAAACTTATTGGATTAAACAAAAATCCTGTCAAATTTGTCAATCAAAATTGATTTGACACATCACATGATTTTGATTATGTTAAATCAGTGTACTGTATGCTAAATGCAACTGCTTTAGCAAGCTGTCAAGTTGAATTGAGACATTTGATGAAACAAACTGTTTCCTGAGTAGGACCAGTACTTAGTGTCTATATGACGTACCATGACGTCGAAAGTCTGCAAGACCTACTAAGTAGATCGAGAAATGTACTTCGATGTACAATTTTCACCGACCCTTGAGTGTTAGCCGATCAGAAGACACCTTACGTCTGTTGCTTTTAGAGATTTTTGACATTGAACATTATTATTATTATTTATACCGAATTATGCCACAATCGACCGCTTACTCATAGATATTGTGCGTATTTATGAAACATTATTATTATACGCCCGTATAAAATACGGGACGTATTATGTGAAACCCCTTGGCGGCGGGCGGCGGGCGGCGGGCGGCGGGCGGAAGGCATCACTTTGTCCGGACTCTAATTCAAATTGTATTCATCCGATCTTCACCAAACTTGGTCAGCAGTTGCATCTAGTTGATATCTAGGCCAAGTTCGAATATGGGTCATGCCGGGTCAAAAACTAGGTCATAGGGTCAATAAGTGCATTTTCAAAGGGGCCACTTTGTCCGGACTCTATTTCAAATTGTATTCATCCGATCTTCACCAAACTTGGTCAGCAGTTGCATCTAGTTGATATCTAGGCCAAGTTCGAATATGGGTCATGCCGGGTCAAAAACTAGGTCATAGGGTCAATAAGTGCATTTTCAAAGGGGCCACTTTGTCCGGACTCTATTTCAAATTGTATTCATCCGATCTTCACCAAACTTGGTCAGCAGTTGCATCTAGTTGATATATAGGCCAAGTTCGAATATGGGTCATGCCGGGTCAAAAACTAGGTCATAGGGTCAATTAGTGCATTTTCAACGGCGCCACTTTGTCCGGACTCTAATTCAAATTGTATTCATCCGATCTTCACCAAATTTGGTCAGAAGTTGTGTCTAGATGATATGTAGGTCAGGTTCAAATATGGGTCATGCCGGGTCAAAAACTAGGTCACGAGGTTACTTAGTGCATTTCAAGCATTTAGCATGGTGTCCGCTCTCTAATTGAAGTAGTTTTCATCTGATCTTCACCTAATTTGGTCAGAAGTTGTGTCTAGATGATATGTAGGTCAAGTTCGAACATGGGTCATGCCGGGTCAAAAACGAGGTCACATAGTGCATTTCAAGCATTAAGCATGTTGTCCGCTCTTTAATTGAAGTAGTTTTCATCTGATCTTCACCAAATTTAGTCAGATGTTACATCTAAGTGATATCTAGGTCAAGTTCAAATATGGGTCATGCCGGGTCAATAACTAGGTCTTGAGGACACTTTCAAGCATTGAGCATGGTGTCCAAAACCTTCGAACGGGCGTATCTTGTGACAGTTTGGCACTCTTGTTATTATAATTTATACCAAATTATGCGACTATCGACCGCTAACTCATAGATATTGTGCGTATTTATTGACCTGGCGTGGCGGAATTAACCTCTGACTTATGCAAGTTATGTTTATCACAAAATAACACCAACGGGGAGTTTATAATACATTATTTATCCCATTAATGCTTGGTAACTGGTTACCGTTGGGAATTTGCAACACAGTAATGCGCTGGACGGTCGTGATACTCCGCCCCGCATGATCATTTCAGACACACAATATGCTGAACAATTTTAATTTTAAAAAGGTAACAATTGAATCTTCTTCAAATTTGTATATAATCTATTTCAATGCATTAAATACTTGAAACTTCTATGTGACGTTATTTTGCCATTCTGATATTTTTATTCATTTTGTCCTCAACTAAAGTTTTAAACATTTATTATGAATAAATCTGAAGGAAAAGCGGCTCAAGAGACTGGTGTTTTGATTGGCTGTTCAGAAAATGTGTACGTAGAAGTACAAACATGTATGTCGAAGTACAAATTGTACTTTGTCGTACAAATATATACTTTGAAGTGTATTTTATATTCATGTCGACGTACTTATTGTATTTCGACGTACATTTCTCTTTTTAACGTGTAGGTCTTCTTGACTTTCAACCCAAATGGTACGCCATAGTATGTCTTTAGGGTTATCTAAAGAATGCTCCCACTTAAAGGATCAATACAGAGACCTCCCAGTGACTAAGCCAGTTAGCAGACACCCCATCCACTATACCACAGACACCGAACCAGCTATTAATTCCTGTGGCTAGAAAACAAAAAAATATATAAGATGCTAGATCTTCAAGCTTGGAACATGTAACTCGTTTTAAGATTGATTTTTTTGGATGCATTACTAAATTATTGCAACAATTATCATATTTTGAACACAATCATGTCCATATATTTATTAATTATACATGGTTATCAAAAAAACTTAAAAAGCTTTTGCCCGTAAATTAGGTAGCACCTATAATCATATTATTGTGGTGAAAGTTGAGATAACCTATAAAGGCTCTCTCCATGATTTGCAATCATCATTCTTCACAATTTCACTTAACATTGAGAACATGTAAAAAATAAACAAATCAGAAGTTTCTTTCCAAATATATGACCCTATTCTAACAACCACTCATTAAACTTAAGAAATGACACTAAGCACAATCCAACACATTGGTGCCTTACCATCAACTTCCTCGAGTAAAAAGTCATCTGATGTTATGTCTAGATCTCCAAGATTTAGTCCAACATCCTCTTCCTCCTAAAATTTATCAAAGCAAATATTGGTCTTAGTGAATCTTGCATGTGATTTTATAAAACATAGACTGCTTTTTATATAAACTGTTGCGGATGTAAAACAACTGTAGTTTAGTGGTTTTTAACCCGTCTGCAACAAATTAAACTTATGCGTTTTTTCCTATGTAATTTATATGATTTTGCTTATACACCATACAATTAAAGTAAAAACTGTTGAAAAATTAACATTTATTTATTTTTAAAAGATGAACGAAACACAATCATAACATGGAGGTCAATATTTACTCTTCGTTGATGTCCATACGTCAACTCTGACGCCATGTTGATATTGGTTCCCTGTTTGTAATCTGTCGCCCTGTTTGTACAATTGTCAGAATCATCCCGAAATAACTACTTCCTTTTCCTGTTGAACGGCCAAAATGGTAAGAACTGAAAGTAAACAGTGACATTTATCCCAAGAGATCGGCGTTAATATTCGTTTTAAAATATTGCTGATGTCGTTTTTTTATTCAGAAAAGCTTTAACCTCGTGTCACTACTAGTTTTATGGTTATTTGTGATTGGATTTTGATAAAAATTCACTAACCTAGTAAACATGGTATTTCGAACTTTGCATAAAAACGTCAAGATTAGCTCGATGTCGCATATTTGTTTCAGGCGTTGATTATTCCAGAGAAGTTCCAGCACATTCTGCGTGTTCTTAACACCAACATTGATGGACGAAGGAATATCTTGTTCGCTCTGACATCCATCAAGGTTAGAAATATCAGACTAACATTCTGTTGCAAGTGACCAATGTCGAAATTTCAGGTATACGAAATGTCTTTGTTACTTACGTTTGTAACTAATTACCTTAAGGTTTAATGCATTTTCTGACACAATAAATTCACTGTTTTTATGATCTGGTAGGAGGGCATATAGTGATCGGACTATCTGTTCGTCTTTCCTTCACACTTTGCGTTTAGGTTTCGAAAAATGCTCATACATGGGTTATGGAGGTTTCGGTAAATGACAAGTTCGGTAAATTGATTTATAGAGTAAAAGCCGTGGAGGTTTCGGTAAATTGATTTTATAGAGGAGGTATACCTACAACGAGGTGTTAATGAAACCTATTATCGGCTTACAATAACATTAGGGGCATTTATTTGCAAACTGTGGATTAATTTTGATGTACATTAATTGAGTTGTTTGGCACTAATTAATTTATCGGTTTAAATGTACGGACTTGATTTTATCAAATTAGAGATGTTTGCAAAGTTTTATTATTAATTATCCAGGCTTGCAACCTATAAATATTCTAATCGATGGAGGTAAATTATATATTAAGGTCATGGTCGTTTTGTATTTTATATATGTTTTTAAACAATTAGTTGATAAAAACCTTAATTAAAGCGTATCGATTAAAAAAATATAATAATGTGGCTCTTACAAGAGGTGGCCTCCACGTGGCAAGAGCTGGGATACATATTCATTATGTTGGCAAACTACCTCATGTTTATATAATGGTTAAGTTTCGGTGGTTTAAAATACTAAGATCAAATATGTTTGTTTCGTATATAAATAAATTTCTCGCTTCTTTTTCCTAGTTATCAGTTAAATTTTATATATTGTTTTTTCTTGTGTTTTTCTCAACCAGAAACCAGAAAGAAATAATAAAACATATAAATAAATATAAAATTCAACATGAAATCATTTTTATTAAATCATATTTTACAAGAAACTTTTTAAAATAGCATTAAACTTAATTGAAGAGCTTACATTGATTCCGCCATAAATCATTATTTCTTATTACTATTATGTTATTTAAATAAAAGCACCAATTTAAAAAACAAACAACACTATTGCGTTATTTAAATCGTAAAATTAACCAAAAATTTCCCAACAGAATTCGTTTTTCAGAGGTTGCATTTTCATTTCCCTTAATTCTTTACCTTAGGCATAGCATTAATTACTCTACTCAAAATTAATCCACAGTTTGCAAATAAATGCCCCTAATGTTATTGTAAGCCGATAATAGGTGTCATTAACACCTCGTTGTAGGTATACCTCCTCTATAAAATCAATTTACCGAAACCTCCACAGCTTTTACTCTATAAATCAATTTACCGAACTTGTCATTTACCGAAACCTCCAGCACCCTCATACATTACATTGTAACTTCTATGTCCCTTGAGATGTAACCTTCATATTTGGTATGCATGTGTATATGGACAAGGCCTTTCCATACGCTCAACAATTTTGACCCCTGTGACCTTGACGTTGAACCTAGGGTCCGTGTTTAGGTTTCAAAATCTGTGTTTAGGTTTCGAAAAATGCTCATAACTTCTATATCCCTTGAGATATAACCTTCATGTTTGGAATGCATGTGTATATGGACAAGGCCTTTCCATACGCTTAAAAATTTTGACCTCTGTGACCTTGACGTTGAACTTAGGGTCCGCGTTTAGGTTTCGAAATCTGCGTTTAGGTTTCGAAAAATGCTCATTACTTCTATGTCCCTTGAGATATAACCTTCATATTTGGTATGCATGTGTATATGGACAAGGCCTTTCCATACGCACACAAATTTTGACCCCTTGACCTTGAACTTGGGGTCTGTGTTTAGGTTTTGAAATCTGCTTTTGGGTTTCGAAAAAAGCTCATAACTTCTATTAAGCGTTTATAGGGGGCATAAGTCATCCTATGGTGACAGCTCTTGTTGTCCTTATTAACCAGGTTTTCCGAAGGAAAAAACTGGTTATTAGATTGGCGAATGCGGGCTGGCTGGCTGGCTGGCGGGCGGAACAAGCTTGTCCGGGCCATAACTTTGTCGTTCATTGTGAGATTTTAAAATCATTTGGCACATTTGTTAACCATCATTAGACGGTGTGTCGCACGAAAAAATTACGTCAATATCTCCAAGGTCAAGGTCACACTTTGAGTTCAAAGGTAAAAAATAGCCATAAATGAGCTTGTCTGGGCTATAACTATGTTATTCATTATGAGATTTTAAAATCATTTGGCACATTTGTTCACCATCATGGGACGGTGTGTCGCACGAAAGAATCACGTCAATATCTCCAATGTCAAGGTCGCCACGACTAAAAATAGATTTATTTTAAAACAAACTTACAAAGGGGGGTAATTTTGTTTGTTCATTTCAAAAGTTCAATTTGAGTTGTCTCCCTTTATCAGATTTTTTTTTCACAATGAAAACCTGGTTTTGTGACAATTTTGTCCCTTGTTTCTTAAATGAATTTCTAAGTAAGCAGATCAGATTTTGCTGAAACAATACGAAGGTTGGTTCTAGTGCAATCTTACGTACAAATCGTTATATTGTTTAATGGCATTTAAGTAAGGATTATAATAGAACTCTCTGAATTATTCAATAGTTTCGCATTTCATTTTGTGACTTAATAATTTTCATGTTTTTAAAAAGTAAAATGATGTACATAATGAATATTTAGAGCAGGGACAACGTACAGTATTAATAAAAACTTACTATAACAGGGCCCTCAATCCATTTTAGGGGAAGCGGGTCGCTACCCATAGCAGGGGGAATTTTTGCAGCGTTTCCCTTTTTGGGAGATTTTTTACTTACTCTCTAATTATTACATTTGTACATGTTTGCACTATATTCATTGCTTTTTTCATAATTTAGTATGTTTGGCAAGATACAATTAAAATAGAATTGAGATATAATAATCATGAGACACATCTTCATGTATCTATAAAAAAATTTTTTAGTTTTTTAGGGGGATTTTTCCTCCACAAAGGGGAAAAAAGTATACTTTTCAGGGGGGAATGCGTCCGATTTTCGGCCGTGGATTTGACAGATTGAGGGCCCTGACTATAATTGGTTCCTTAACATAACCACAACAACAATTTGCAAATCTGAATCAATATTGTTAATTTAACAAACCATGAATTGAAAAGGTCCCTTTAATTAATGCCTTTTCCAGGTCTGAAAACATGACCATTGTTCCAATTACATTTGTTGCCATGTAGCAGCACTGTGTCAATTTAAAGTTGCATGGTGTTACGTTATTGGTCGGTTACATGTATAGATAACTTGTTTCTTTATACAAAGGATTGGATTTAGAGGAAATTAATAGTTTTGTAATTATTGTACATTTAAAAGGTAATCGTTCTCATTAATCTCCTACTAATGATGATTTTATGTATATTCAAAGATTATATAAAAAAAACAAAATTTTAGTTGTAGTTGAAATCATTTGCTATAGGAAAACAACATTTAATGATTTACCATTTAGACATCCAATTATTTTGACTAAAGTGATCCTAGTTTATTATATAAATATTTTCCTTTTTAGGGTGTTGGTCGTCGTTACGCACACATTGTGTGCAAGAAGGCTGATGTGGACCTTACTAAAAGAGCTGGTGAGCTTACAGATGAGGAGGTAACTTGCACTTTGATGACCTTATTCACCCAATCTGGAAACTAATAAGCCAACACATTTATCATAATTTCTCAACCTGTAGCTGTGCCTACCCCAAGCCTTTCCATAACTGGGTTGCCCCAAATTCTTAAGTACTTGAGCTTAATTTTCAGTATTTTTTTTGAACATTTTTGGAATGGGGCTTGGTCCCTTTAGATCATTGGGTAAAAATAGTTGCGTTTTGTAACTTAAATTGGAAAATTAATGTTTTATTGAGATGAACTTAATTTTGAGGTGTAATAAAAAAATATTTTTTGTGGTTATATCTTCAATTGGGAATTGTAAGGTCCCATTGGGAAAAATAAATACTTTTTTAGTATCCATTGGGAATGGCATGGGGCCGAATACCGTTCCCACCTTTGAATGAAAAAACCCCACTGCTTTGGCGCTTATTTTAACCGCCCGATTTACACATATTTGATCAAAAGCACATGAAACATTAATGAATGAAAGTTTTGTTAAAATTTAGTGCACAATTATTTTACCTATTTGCTTGTCATGCAGATTGAGAGAGTGATGACCATTGTTCAGAACCCTCGCCAGTACAAGATCCCTGACTGGTTCCTCAACAGACAGAAGGACATCAAGGATGGAAAGTATTCACAGGTACAGTCAGGGCTTTGATGATTCTTGTTCTCCTCACTGGTGACTGTTTGAGTGGATGTTCAACAGAGCCCTTTGATGATTCTTGTTCTCCTCACAGGTGACTGTTTGAGTGGATGTTCAACAGAGCCCTTTGATGAAGGAATTTTTATTCCACCGTGAGGGTAGCTTACAGTGATTCATTTTGCCGTGCGTCCCGCGTGCCAGACGCACGTTTTTTTCTGGGGACGCATCATTCTCAAACATGTGCGTTCTCGGGACGCATTGTTTAAAAACTCCGAATTTCAACGTCGTCAAAGTTGTACATGATACCGAGTATGATTCGTGGATGTAACCAAAACAAATGTCTACACCGTTTTGAAAAGTAGAACGGAAGTCACATTACTACATTGGGAATTTAATACGTGTATTTTGATTGGTCAAATCAATCAGTTACGGCGTTTTATTAAATGTTTGTTGGACGATTAATTTGCTGTTGTACACACAAAAAATGCGACCGGAAAAGGTTTTCAAAATTGATCCTCAACAATTTAAACTCGCTGTGTAGATATTTATCAATAACATAAGCTCAATGTAAACCATGTGGTTCAAATATGAAGAATAAACGGCGGAAAACGCAGTTTGAGTTCGTCTGTTGTGAGAGCAGACAGTTATTATTTATAAAGTAAAGCGATGTTATCATTATTTTCTCGATTAATTGAGAAGTGTTGTTTTTTCTAAAGTGACAATTAAAATTTGCAATTTTGGAAATAAATAGCATCTTTTATTTGTATACGATACATACATAATAGTGATACAGATCATACAGTATTCCGTCCTATGTTACGTAGAATGTAAGTACATTTAACAACACAGACATCTGCTGTTTATACTACTTTTGACCAAAAAATTATGAACACTAGTCATAGAATTTATTAAAAGTCTAGACAGTCCTTATTGTTAAAGATGTTAAAAGTTCTCTGTTTAAGATGTTATATGTTTCACTGTTTGTAAATGTTATTAAAACTATATCAAATAAAGATTTTACTTGCTATAAACCGATTTTAGCTGTAAAATTGAATAAAAGAGTTCTTTGCTAAGGTGTATCATGTTAAGTAGATTATTTGTTACGAATTTACAAAGACACAGTCTGGGACCCATTGTTTCAAAATATGTGAGTCCCAGGGACTCATTGATGTAGATTTCAAAATGAATCACTGAGCTTATAGCAGGCGCACTGTTTGTCCAGCATTGTTTTCCGGATGTTTTTTTACACAATGCTTTAGATATTGAGCTAATTTTTGGTATGTTATTCTACCTACATGACCTACAGATAAAGTGTAAGTGTTGTTCTTCCGGTCCATTGATTTTTGGCGAAGTTATGAGCCTTGGACTAACATATGTTGCTCTATAGTAACCATTTTCAAGAGGTTTTTTACGCCAGGCTTTCAAATTTTTAGCTGATATTTAGCTTGGCTGTTTTCTGAGAAAACCCAAGGTATTGTCATAGCCAGCTTGTTGTGGCTTCCACCGTCCGGTCGTGCTAAAACCGTAACATTTTGTGTACCGTTTGAACATTGATTCTAAAATGAAAGTGCCTCTATCTACAACATTGAAACTTCATATGTAGCTGCACCTTGAGGAGTTCTACACGTTACACCCATTTTTGGGACACTACGTCAAAGGTCAAGGTCACTGTGACCTCTTAAAAAAAATCTGACAAGCTTTCATTTATTCAAAACTGCACCAGCGCAGTCGAGCGTTGGCACCCGTTATGCGGTGCTCTTGTTTGTTTTTGAGTTTACCTACATGACATACAGATGAAGTGTGAGTTTTGTTCTGGTCCTTTGATATTTGGCAAAGTTATTGGCCTTTAACTTGTAAATTTTCTCTAAAAAAGCTATTGTGCGACCTCGAAGTGCAGTTAGGGGCAAACACAGGCCTTGTTCCTCAGAAATAGACATAATAACAGCGATTTTCCTTGTCCAATTGGGAAAAGTACCCGTACCGGTCCGATTGGGAAAAATTGAGTCGTGAAAATCTCAAAATTGGGGAAAATCGAGTCGTGAAATCCTTAAATTGGGAAAATCGCGTCGTGAAGTTTGGGTCTTATTGAATACATCATGCAGTTCATACTAAATTAAACATACCCATTAAAATAATCATTTGCAGGCATGCCTTAATGACCATTAAGTAATAAAGTTGATATAAATAACAAAATATTATAAAGAACACACAAAATCAATTACAAGTTGTTTTAATCTCCTGTAAAGCAATGTCTCTGTCTTTCATTTTGTTGAAAATTTCAACAATCTTTGATGTTTGATCATCTATCAGTTGCTGGCATCCCTCTCTGCACAGCATCATTAGTGCTGTCAATGTGTCCTGTGATAGACGGTTCCGATCGTTCGTGCAAAGATTGTTCATTAGACTGAACACCCTTTCCACAGAGGCAAGGTTACAAACCAACGTAAAACAGTACGCTGGCTGCCTGACAAAAGAACCGGAAACAGTAACGACTCTATTGATTGCACGCGCTGAATAATAAATCCCAAAATTAATCGAGCGCGTGGTTACACACAACTATACGATTTTCTTTGTTCGCTTGCCGAAAGTTGGTTTTTGTTACAAAACTTTCGATCGTTTTGAGAAAAAATTCGGACGCCGATTGGGATTTTTTCAGATGCCGATTGGGAATTTGGGAAATTTCGCTCGATTGGGAAAGTACCGTTTACCAGTACTTTATAAAGAAGGAGGAAAATCGCTGAATAATGGCACAAAAATGCTTTGAAGATTTTTATGTCCCCCACCCACTATAGTGGGGGACATATTGCTTTTGCCCTGTCTGTTGGTCTGTATGTTGGTCTGTTGGTCTGTTTGCTCCAACTTTAACATTTGCAATTACTTTTTCAATATTCAAGATAGCAACTTGATATTTTGCATGCATGTGTATCTCATGGAGCTGCACATTTTGAGTGGTGAAAGGTCAAGGTCATCCTTCAAGGTCAGAGGTCAAATATATGTGGCCAAAATCGCTCATTTTATGAATACTTTTGCAATATTGAAGATAGAAACTTGATATTTGGCATTAGTGTTTTTCCCAGGAGGGCAAAGGGGCATGTAGCATTACTTTCAAAAAGGGCATTTTAGCGCGCAGTTTAGGCAAAAAAGGGCAAAAATGTTACCTGAATAACTGGGAACAGAGCTCCAGATAACTTTTCTGAGTATTTGGGTAAATACCCACTACTTTTGAGTTCATTTGGGTATTTTCATATTCAATTGGGTACAAAAACGTTTGTACCCACTACTTTAATTGACAATTTGGTACTTTTGTATTTAAATTGGGTATGTTCATTGTGTTAAATTCTCACCTGCTTACCTGAATAAGCTTGTTGAAGTTCCACTCTTAATTGATTAGTTTCAGAGATTTTGTGTAATTATGTTGATGTATCCATAATAAACAGTCTTGATTTTTTTAAAAAGTTAAACGATTTTTTTCTACCAGTTTTCTTACAATGTAAGCACTGACAGTGCTTGCCTCCGACACAATATCGTCAAGAATTATTTTCACTATATTTTCCTCTTCTGATTTTGTGTTGCCTGCGGTTAAATATCTAAAAATTGAGTTTGTTTGTGCCTGGGATACGATGTTTCCCTTCCTAAGGCCTCACGGTTTCGACATTTTCACAACAAAAAGACGTAGTCACATAGATGCTTTCTTCCGTACATATTAGTGTGCTGAAGGTTAACTGAAAGCGCTTGGACAAAACGGAAAGAATCCGGGTATTTCCGGGACAGATTTACTCGTTACGTAGAGGAAAAATACGAAATGCGTAATCGGCAATTTCAATTGGGTTTTGGTAGGCATGGTTTTATTTTTCTATGCGTAATCGGCAATTTTACATTGGGTATTTACGCAAATACGCACCTTATCTGTAGCTTTGACTGGGAAACATGTAATCGCATCAGAAGCAGTTGTGGAAAAAATAACATATAAACAAGCACATTTAATGGTATTTGATGTATTTAATTTACTATGATTTATATTAATATATTTACCTTGCAATGTACATTTAAGTTCCATGCTGTTTCAATAAATTGTACAGCATAACAAACATAATAAAGCAATATATGAATATGAATCTGATTATACACAGATCCACTAACATATAAATGAAACCATGTTTGTCTTATCCCATTTTTAACCAGGTTTTCCGAAGGAAAAAACTGGTTATTAGATTGGCGAATGCGGGCGGGCTGGCTGGCGGGCTGGCGGAATAAGCTTGTCCGGGCCATAACTATGGCGTTCATTGTCAGATTTTAAAATCATTTGGCACATTTGTTCACCATCATTGGACGGTTTTTCGCGCGAAATAATTACGTCGATATCTCCAAGGTCAAGGTCACACTTTGAGTTCAAAGGTCAAAAATGGCCATAAATGAGCTTGTCCGAGCCATAACTATGTCGTTCATCGTCAGATTTTAAAATCATTTGGCACATTTGTTCACCATCATTGGACGGTGTGTCGCGCGAAATAATTACGTCGATATCTCCAAGGTCAAGGTCACACTTTGAGTTCAAAGGTCAAAAATGGCCATAAATGAGCTTGTCCTGGCCATAACTATGTCATTCATTGTGAGATTTTAAAATCATTTGGCACATTTGTTCACCATCATGGGACGGTGTGTCCCACGAAAGAATCACGTCAATATCTCCAATGTCAAGGTCGCCACGACTAAAAATAGATTTAAAAAAAAAAAAAAACTTACAAAGGGGGTTAATTTTTTTTGGTCATTTCAAAAGTTCAGTTTCAGTTTTCTCCCTTTATCAGATTTTTTTTTCACAATGAAAACCTGGTTTTGTGACAATTTTGTCCCTTGTCTAACAATAATCTTGCCAGATGTTTAAAATAACATTGCGTGTAAATTGATTAATAAAAATATGCTAACACTTGTATCCGTTACATACAACCACCGAGTAGATTACAAATAAATAAATAATGTTGTTGCTATCTAAAACATTTTTATGCATCGTTGATTATCACAGACTTTTCATTAGTTCCTTCTTAATGTATATTCTCCATCGTTAATTCGATCCTTTACGACGTTATTTGCCATATTTGCCGAGTCACAATATAATTCTGTATAGTCCGCCATGTTGTTAAAATGTCAAATGATGTAATCGACAGGTGCGCATAGCAACGTTTAATCGTATATGCGATTCGCATTTTGTTAAATTAGTAAACGTCTCAGTAATTATTTCAATAATTAGATCTTATTATCTTAAAGACGAAAACGATAAAGAATAAATTTGTTTGTGTTTTTAAATGTAATTATGCGTAAAACTTTATGTTTTGATATAACTGAATAATGCATGCAATGCACAATTTCCACGAGAATAACATCGAGTTTTTCATCAAAAGTCTCTGAAGTAACGATTTTATCTTGGATGAGTACACATTGCCGACCGAAAAGTGCGCTTGATAATTATAACATAGCCTCTGTCATTATCGATTGATACTGACACGGGGTTATTAACGCATGACTAATTCACAGCTTTGGAGCAGTCGGTAAGACCTACCTATAAATCGAGCACTGTAATAGATAGTCAATTAGACGTTGATGTCTCTCGAGTAAATCAAGCACAGTCGGAGCGTCACAGACAATCAAGGACGCTGATTTTGCTGACCATGTTAGGTCATAAGGCAAAAAAAATGTTATCGATAAGGGCGCGTGGCGAAATTTGCCTTTGAAAAGGGCAAAGTGGCTATCGGTGAGGGCGGCGTGGCTTTTCGCCACGCTAAAATGGCCTGGGAAAAACACTAGGCATGCATGTGTATCTCATGGAGCCGCACATTTTGAGTGGTGAAAGGTCAAGGTCATCCTTCAAGGTCAGAGGTCAAATATATGTGGCCAAAATCGCTCATTTTATGAATACTTTGGCAATATTCAAGATACCAACTTGATATTTGGCATGCATGTGTATCTCATGGAGCCGCACATTTTGAGTGGTGAAAGGTCAAGGTCATCCTTCAAGGTCAAAGGTAAAAAAAAATATTTATTTTTTTCAAAGTGGCGTTCTCATGAAGCTGCACATTTTGAGTGGTGGAAGTTCAAGGTCAAGGTCATCCTTCAAGGTCAGAGGTCAATTTTTTTTTTTTAAATCAAAGCGGCGTTCTCATGAAGCTGCACATTTTGAGTGGTGAAAGTTCAAGATCAATGTCATCTTTCAAGGTCAAGGTCATCCTTCAAGGTCAAAAAAAAATAATAAAAAATTTCAAAGCGGCGTTCTCATGAAGCTGCACATTTTGAGTGGTGGAAGTTCAAGTTCATCATTCAAGGTCAAGATTTTTTTTTTTTAATTTCAAAGCGGCGTTCTCATGAAGCTGCACATTTTGAGTGGTGGAAGTTCAAGATCATGCTTCAAGGTCATCCTTCAAGGTCAAACGTCAAAAAAAATAAATTCAAAGCGGCGTTCTCATGAAGCTGCACATTTTGAGTGGTGGAAGGTCAAGGTCATCCTTCAAGGTCAAAGGTCAATAAAAATAAATTTCAAAGCGGCGCAGAAGGGGACATAGTGTTTCCGACAAACACATTTCTTGTTGTTTTATATATTGTATTATTTCAAATATGTCAGTTGCTAAAGGAATAAAAAAGTCAGTATATACATATACCATTCTTGATTATGTTAGGGATTTTTATGCAAACTTTTGGATAAATGTCTGACATTTTACGCCTTTTTAGGGAACAAAATACTGTTTTTATTAGGGTAACTTCTAAAACTTGTTTTGATGGACAATCTGTTATAATATGTAGGGAAAGCATAATTATTGAAATTGTTCAGTTAGATCAAACATTTAATTGTTCTATGAAGATACTCTTGTTACAATTTTCACATACAGAACAGCTTGCACAGATATTAAGTTGCATCAAACAGAAAAGTCACAGGTCATTTTGTTAATATTAAATAATAAGCATATTAAAATGTGTCCCTTTTCAATCCTGACTTGGGCATTCTGTCTGTGTTCATTGTCGTTCAGTGTTGACACATTGGTATTTGCCATGTTTCAGGTGATGTCCAACGCTCTCGACAACAAGCTCCGTGAGGACCTGGAGCGACTCAAGAAGATCCGTGCCCACAGAGGTCTGCGTCACTATTGGGGGTGAGTATCTGAATGGTCCACAGGGAGTCGAAGGAGAGCCTCTCTTGTCAGTCAGTCAGAAAATAGCCTCTATGTGAGGAAGTCAGACAATAGCCTCTGTAGTCACACAGTAAAAAAAGCCTGTCTAGTGAGACAGTCAGAGAATAGCAAGTCTAGTCAGGGAATAGTTGAACATAAAAAAATCTATGATTAATTTTAAATAATTTTATTTTTTGTATTGATTTAAAGTCCTTAACATGTATTCAAGAAACAAACCATTTTAAACCTTAAATAAAAAGTTGCAAAATGAGTTACTGAGCCTAATGTATTTTTGATATATATTGAAACCCAGATAACTAATATTTTGCAAAATTATATTTTTTGTTTTACCCAATTATAAATCAATTCCATTTCTGGATGTAAAATGGTCTGACTTTTGCATGTTAAAAAAGGTCTTTCTTTGAATATTTGGAACTGACAATCGAATCTACTTGCCAATCTGGTCCATTTTAACATAATCATGATTTTATTGCTATTATTGCTAAAAAATTGCATACGGTTGCAGACGGGGGTTAAATGCAAATTAAACAACTTAATATCACTAGCATGACCTATGTTTTTCTTCTTTTCCAGCCTGCGTGTGAGAGGTCAGCACACCAAGACCACTGGTCACACTGGTAAAACTGTGGGTGTCTCCAAGAAGAAATAAACTGTGCAGAACATGGCAAATAAACAAAGCAAAGAAAAAAGTCATTTGTGTGATTATTCTTTTGTGTGCATTAGTTGATTTTTTTAAGCGGAAAAAACTGGCTTCATACTGGCCCAACTTTTAAGTGCATTAAGATCATGAATGTTTAGAAATATTTCAGGAAAAGTGTTATACCTCCACTGCCCATATTTAGGGATGATAATATAACAATCATTCTGTCCTGTCAGTCTGTCCCAAAAGTACAGTATTAACTCTCTTATTTGAAGAATTAATGAAAAATCACACAAATATGAGAGGATGTACCATCTTCAAAAGACCTGCATAACTTCACTGTGCATTGAAAATTATAAAAATTACTACATTAATGTTCGCCTTTATTAGACGGTGTGTCGCGCAAATAAACCATGTGGATACTGTAAAAACTATTGGTCAAAAGACTGCTTTATTTAGTCGAAATACTGCTCATTAGGTAAGGGTAGCATGCATAGAAGGGTTTTAATATTGAGATCTATTTAATGTGTTGATATTCATGAGATGATCTGAATAGTGCAAGAACAAGGAGGCTACATTTTGGATTTGTGTTAGCTTTCCACACACTATTTCACTCACAATACCAACTTGTTCCAGTGTAATTCTGATGTACTGGAGGAATTGTTGTACCCACATTTTTACCACTTTGAATCAATATGACAAACACAAGAATAAATGGCTTCTATTTAGTGAGAACATTTTCTGTAAAATGTTAATGATCCAGAGCATTTTATTACAATAAATATTCCAAAACTACAATACTATGCTATTCATATTCTAAAATCGAAATAGTGAAGTCCCGACTCTTGTGTTGTTCACTTGAAGCCCTACCACTCAAAAGCCTACAGTAAAGGCTTAATCTTTTTAAGACTTGGTATGGTTGTTTTGCTTAATATTATATAGACTTAATTCAAAATTGGGTCAAGTGAGATCGGAAAATAGATCTCTTGGTTAAATCTTTGAAAACCTAATATTTAAATCACTTTATATGTAGAAGCCTTATAGAGGGCCACCAGCCGACGCCTTAGAAAGTAGGACTGTACGGAAAGAGCAACAAGATAAGCAAGGCAAGACTGGTACTCGCCCTAAGCGCTTCCCAGATGATCATATGCCCGAAGCAGGCATTGTAACCTGCACCAGAAGGAAATGGTCAAGAATGTCAGTCAAGCTGAGAATTCGCTCAAGCTCAGAGACACTGTAGAATTGACTGCTGTTGGATGTCGGGGGGGGGGGATTGGAACGACAAAATCACTTCTTTGGAGCCGAGCACATAAGAAAGAGAGGCAGAAGTCAGGAGGGCTGAAGAAAACAACAGACTAGAGCAGTAGAAATTGGAACACAGGTAGCATGGATATAATACAATACACTAGAAAGGAGATTGACCTGTGATGACATCTGGAAGTATGACTCCATCAGACTTTCCTTCCTCCTAAGGTCAGTCCTTGACCCACTATCACCTACTATCATCCCCCGCAAACCTCTGCAGACTCGTACCAGATCTGAAATGCAAACTTTGTGATGGTCCCGGCACTCTAGAACATGTTCTTTCTTGCTGCCCTACAGCTCTCTCACCCGGAAGATACATTATGGTGTCGGAGAGAGAAAGAACGCAATACTACCCGCGACAACATATATCAACTTCGTGAAGCCATGTGAAACTGCGCATTTGTAATAAGAAGTCCCCACACTGATCCGACATTTTTCTAACCGTTCAAACGCGCTTTACTAAAAATACTAACTTGTTCAAAAAGATCATGATACCAATAGAAAACTCTTACGAATGAGCCGGTCTCCACTTTATCCCAATAAAAATGGTGAAATAATTAAAAAGAGATCCTTAAAAATGTTAACTGGGTCGCGCTTTATTCTCCAAACACAGATCGAAAAAGTCACGTGATATAAACACTGTGATGTCAGTAGTTATTTGGAGAGGTCCATAGGTTCGTAATGCGGCTCGACGTTGGACCCTCTGCGGTGAAAATGTGTTGCACTTTAGAAGAAGTCGGACTGCAGTGAATGGCCCCTGACACCTCGGACATGCTGGGTACAGCTGGAGAACATACTTTCCCGCGCACCTGTTAATAGTGATTCCCATGCTTATCGGCGTGATCGTCCTGTCAAGCACATTTTTTGCTGAGCATTTATCAGGCAGTCTGAAGGTTTTAACGGGTCTGTAAAAAATATCGACGGGTCGCGACATTGGTGGTCTGGAGTTTCCAGCAATAACACGTTTCCTGGATAGATAGCAGGTTTCGGTGAGTGTAAGGGATTCTCGAGTTTCGACCTCTCGCAATCTGAGGTCAATCTCTAGGAACGATTGCAAGAGTGTTTATCTTGACGTTTTTGGTCAAGTGGGGTCTAAAGCTAGGTCACAAGGTCCTGTCTGCGACAAATGGTGTGCCTTGAACTCATCGTGCCATCGTGGCCCTCGTGTTCATAAATAGGTTATAGTCATACTGTTACAGGTGCAAAACCAACATTTATCAGAATGCCGATGTATGGGTTGACGAGAGGGTTGACTCTTCTTTAACAATCGAGTGCAAGGTAGATTGAACGAACATGTTACCGAAAAAAGACAACGATAAAATCTTTATTACTACTAAACAATAGTATGAACATATAGTTTTACACGTACACATTTTTTAGAAAGAATATATATATTCGCTGCTAAATTCGTCCGTGCGCTTTATTTTCTGGTGTGTTTTTCATCAACAACTGAATATATATCGATAAACCCTCAGCTGGTAGTTCATAGATAATTCCGTCGGAATCTTGCGAACCTTTCATACGAATCAGTCATAGAAACAAATTATATTTGCACTGTGTTACTATATGTCTGTGTCTGTCACATTCGTTAACATTAAGAAGCATGGCAAAGCTCTCACTGGCCCACGGTAATGTGTGCATCAAGTGTAAACAATGTCAGAAACAGCAAAATATACATATTTATATACATTATGTCATAAGACTATTTAACGTAAAGAACAATGTAAGCAGATTACATGGATAAACAACTTATACAATCTTATAAGCAAACCTGTGAAATGACATTTATGTTCGTTTCCAATGAATCTACATGTGTGTAACATAAGTTTTTTAATTTTACTTTGAAATCAATAATCAAATGTTTCTGGATAATGACAATTTATTTAATATGATATTTTTAATACCAAGTGAATTAAAGCCATTTATATTTAAATCCCTGTCATCGGTGTCAAAATGGACTTACTAATTTGTTTGAAATGAATCTACGAAATGCAGAACGCAAAGGAGACACCTCTTGCACTTTATGTCAGTGTTAATAAAGGGGTATTAATTAGCGTTTTTGTAATTCCTCTGTCAATTCGCCACCCATGTGTCTTTGTTGCCATTGATTACCAAGTAGTGACATAACAAAATGCACATGGCATATGGGACAAATTGTTTATATTTAATTTAAAAATCAAATTGTGCAATCCATTGCTCACATGCAAGAGCAGTTGTATGGCAGTTGTATGATATGCACTCCTATAAAATATAATACACGCATTATGGATAAAACGAATTAACACAAAACAAATGCAAGGGTAAGGGCGCTTGAGAAACTATACTTTGAAACACGTTAACCCATTTCATATATCGCACTAAATGTGTATACTTAGTTTACACGCAGCGTTCGTGTTGTTAAGACGCGATATTATGTAACATGTTGCGCGTTAAATATGGAACTCATGGTGAATACACATAATCAGGTTCATTATGTTCATACAAATAATAATCATCTTTCACTTCACATCGTCCTCCAGTCGTACCATCCGGACATTCGCACGTGAAATCTTGCTTGCAGTACCCACCATTCTCGCAATAGCCAGCAGGGCACTTCACTGAAAAACGAAGGCATTTCTTTACATCTGCATGTTTTTGTTACACCTTTGTTCGATATCATACTGAAGTTATACACTTGTAGATAATGGTCGTTTATGCAACTTATTGATGTAATGAATTTTCTAAAAATCTAAACCTTACTTACGGAAAACGACATTTATGGTTGAGTTGAATGTATTACCTGGTCGGCACGTTGGAAAGGCACCGTTGTTACCAAGACTCCATCTTTCCACATCGTTTCGTTGCCTGGCAATCCAGGAGCCTTTGTCACAAAGAAACACACGTTGGTGTGGCTCGTTAAAGTTGGCTCCGTTTGGTTGACAATGGAACATAAGAGACTGTCCGTGTTTGATTTCCGAATGGGTTGAACCAGTAATGGTTCGGCGGTTGGGAAGATCTAATATAGTCATTCCTTGTTCAATTGTGGACGGTAAATGACATGCATCTATAACAAATAATATTATCTACTTTAAAAAAAGGAATTTTATGTTACAGTTATTTCAGTAATGGCGGTATTTAAGCTTACAAGTAAGACACTATTATATTATCAATATAACGCTAAAATCTTTCTTACAACGATATTAATTGAGACAATCGAGCACCATATAGTATTGTTTTTTTGTGTTGTAAAATTCAATTAATTAAAAATTGCACATGATGTTTTTAAAGTTATTACTTGGTTTGCACGCCACACTGGAACCCAAACAACTGAAGGTACCGGAAGTTGTGGCACACTTGCACGAGTATCTCGAGTACAAACTAGAGTCCATTTCATTGCTGAACACCAGAGTGTGGTTGGTGTCACATTCAACGGACTTCCCACGGTCTGTGATCTTCCCATTTGCGATTGTACAAGAGTCGATCACTGAACATTAAATAATATCGATATCAAAATATATATTAATTGTTGGCTATGTTAGCAAAATGCATCAAATAAAATCCAATACTTTCAAAGCAAATACCACATGTCGGCAAGTTAACGCAGTGGTTGGTATAAGCGCTTTTTACAAATGCAAATGCAAGTGGTATGATTTATAACTTATGTACATGTACTTTACAAATCATAATAAAATAAGTTGGTAGCAATCTCATAGATTATTTAGTAAAAGATTAAAACATTTTTTAAATAAATGCAACCTATGTTTGTTGCACATGCATAACTAGCAGTATTGTCAGTGAGTCTTTTTTATATTTAAGGTATGAAACAACTATGTTATACGGTTTGTAAGAAATGCGTATGCTATGTAAATGTATGATTAAATTATGTGTTGTTATGTTCTTTTATTCCATTTCACAGCTGCAAGGAAAACTGATTATAATATTAAAAGCATTCACAAAATCGCATTAAGAAAGAAAACAAATATCTTTTATTCCGTCCATAAGATAGGCTATGACTGATATGTAAAAAATACATTATCTGATTATAATGGACTTTGTTGAAAATGTATAAGCTGAGACTGCCATTTTCCTTAGTAATCGGCATATTTTGATCACGTGAGTCACAATTATAAATTGAGCAATTCTAGCTTGCTGCGATTACCTTACTTGCAGGTATAATTAACTCTTGCTTGTAGTTACGATGTGTGTTTATTGTCTAACTGGTGATAAATATAGCATCTGGCACAAGTTGTTATATCATACCATATTTTATTAAACAAGTTCAGGAATTTTGTTAGTAAGCGAGCCTTTGGCGAGCTAACTAACGATTTTCCTGGACGAGTGTCAGATCTTTTCTATCACATGCTTTTAAATGAGCAAATTAATTAAATATGTACGCAAACATAATGATAAATCCCGAAAGCTGTTTACATTTTGTGACGTCATTTGACGTTGTGCACAACGTCATTTCAGCAAAATAACAAAATGCGATTGGTCGATCGAACGAAAATACGCATATGAAAACGCTTAACAAGTATATTACACATGACGTGTAAGATATATAGGATCTGGCACGAGTTGTCATATCATACCATATTTTATTAAACGAGTTCAGGAATTCTGTTGGTAAGCGAGCCTTTGGCAAACAAATTTCCTGGACGAGTTTCATAAAATATGGTATGATATGACAACGAGTGTCAGATCTTTTTTATCACATGCTTTTAAATGATCAAATTAAATATATATTTACGAAAACTTAATGATAACTCCCGAATGTTGTTTACATTTCATGACGTCATTTGACGTTGAAACGTCATTTCAGTACAATAACAAAATGCCATTGGTCAATAAACGAAAACTAAGCCAATGAAAACGCTTAAAAATGTTGTATTACACATGTGTAATAAAAAAATATGTAATGGTTATATTACGTGGGAAACAGGGTATGGCATGTGATAAAAATATTCGTAATGGTTATATTACATGGGAAAAGGGGTATGGCATGTGATAAACCACTATTGTGTTTAGTCGAACAGACATCATTTACCGAGATTGTAAGAAGTCATCCAATCGTTATATATCTTATCCCCATACTTAGCTGTAATTTCAGAGTTTAAAGCATTAGTTGTTAACACTGTTACATTTGAATTACTTCATTGGCTAAGCTTCTATTCAATGTGTTAGATGCAAACCGAAGAAGAATCCATCTTACGTACACATATAATAAAAATTATATGTAGTTCTACTCACAATGTGACTTCGAAACAATATTCGCCATCAACAACAAGTTTAAGGCTTGCTTAACATGATCGATCTTTGATGTCAGAATTCAACCAATCAATATATACCTTGCTGGCAACGTGTCCCAGCATATCCATATGGGCATTTACACGTGTCTGGTGCAATACAGCTTCCTCCGTGCAAACAACCACCACGACACACCGCTACAATTATGTTCGATTGATCATTGTCGGCTCAGGTATAATATGTACTTAAATGTACCCCGGGTGCTCTTAAGAATATTTATATAATATTTACCACATTTGAATAAAAGTTCATTGGCAAAGCTTCTAATTCATGTGTTAACACGCATACCAAAGAAACCCATCTTAGTCACACACACACACACACACACACACACACACACACACACACACACACCACAACACACACACACCACACACACACACACACACACACACACACACACACACACACACACACACACACACCACACACACACACACACACACACACACACACACACACCACACACACACACACACACACACCACACACACACACACACACAACACACACACACACACACACACACACACACACACACCACACACACACACACACATATAATAACAATAATATAAATAATAAACACAAATTTACAAATTAAAACCAATACCTTACACTCGTTGTTGATGACTAATATTGTTTCCAAGTAATATTGTGAGTTTAACTATATATATATATATATATATATATATATATATATATAGATAATATATAATAGATATATATATATCTATATATATATAGATATATATATATAATACTATATATATATAGTAACATTGTGAGTTTAACTATATATATCTAATAACTATATATATATATATATCTAGAGAGATCTATATTTATATAGATATCTATATCTAGTCTATATATATATATATATATATCTATATATATATATATATATAATACTATAAATATATATAGTTAAACTCACAATGTTACTTTGAAACAATATTAGTCATCAACAACGAGTGTAAGGTATTGGTTTTAATTTGTAAATTTGCATATTATTAGTTTTAGTTAGACAAACATAATCGATCAATGTTGTCAGAATTCGACCAATCAATATATACCTTGCTGGCAACTTGTCCCTTCATATCCATTCGGGCATCGACACGTGTCTGGTGCGATACAGCTTCCTCCATGCAAACAACCGCCTCGACACGACGCTGGAATATGATGAACCCAAGTAAGGCAACACACCAGCGAGTATTTGTTGATACATGTATAGGTGAAAGATCGTATTATCATTTCGTAACTGGTCGTTTAAAGATATTTTTACGAGTGGTGAAGCAAGGAGCGAACATAACTAATTAATATGACAACACAAGAAGAGATGATAATATCTGAAACCAAAATTACAGACTTTCGTTTTATTTCAAGCTGTCGCAAGATTAATAAAGAAAAAGGGACACGTTTTAATAAGCATCATACAGTAAAAATTATTAACAGTAATAGCCTTTTTGAAAATGTAATTCTGCTTTCCTATTATTTGACGGTTGAATTTAACATAAATAATAGTCTTATTAATTTTTATTCTCAAAAACATGGCACCACGCTTAAATGAAATGACTAGGTTATCATTCACCGGTTTTCACCACTCATTCACCGCCTAGCAAAAAATAAACTGTTCTATTAACAGTATTGACTTTTCATACAGTGCAAACACGTTACTGCAGGTTATTACTGTTGTTTTTGTACATGCCTTAATACGAAAATGCTTAGTGTTTTGCTGTTCAATATTAAACAACACCTTGCATTTGCATGATTTACAAAACACAATTTAGCTCGAATTGTAATTTATACAATTTCACTGACAATTAAGTACTTTCAGTGACCATAGAACTCTAAGTTATCAACTGTTCAATACAGGCACCCAAATAACGATCCGTTAAGTAAGAAAATATAATAATTATTACTTTATAATAATTATCATACCTTCTAAGTAAATGGATCGAATAACATAGTTATAAGGCGTTTAGGTATATTAAATATTATTCAAACGCACATTAGCACCATTTGGTGTCAGATCTCATCAAATTGAATGAACTGCTTTACAAACCTTGCTGGCAATGGGGCCCCTCATATCCATCTGGGCATGTACACTTGTTCGGCGCGGAGCAGCTTCCCCCATGCAAACAGCCATCGCCGCACAGAGCTACAAAATGTTGCATTTAAGAGAGTTGTTTACAGATGCGGTGCATTTTTAAAAGTGTGTAAGTATATGCCTAAAACTACTAGATTTTAACAACGGAACTATATTATAATGGTATATTGAAATAAATATAATTTAATATATTATAATTTATAATTTAAACTAGCGTCATTTGGAATTAAAAGGATGTCATGTATGCTATGACCATCCTGTCTGATTTGTTACAGTCATTTTATTTTTAAATAAGTGTCGTAACTCAATTTTACGAAAGCAACAGAATCAGCATTACTAATTTAGCCGTTTCGATTCTTTAACGAGTTATATTTTAAAAATTGTAAATGATGATAATCCATAAACGAAGCTGTAAGTAAGTATGATTCTAAGTGATATATTATATTTCGCTCCCTTATTTAAATCGTCTTATATTTCTGAATACGTGCTTCAACGTTTGAAAATCGTCAAATCTGTGAAAAGGACCCTGTAAATATAACTTGTATGTTACTTTTACAACGATATGGAAAATTATTATTATTTCTATTTATAATGTTGGTACAAGAAAAGCCGACATGAGGGCCAACATATGCAAAGCATTTATTTTTTTCGTTGGCATTGGCATGCGTGCTTATTTTACCCTGTTCACAATGTTGACCGGTTGTGTGTTGTGGGCATTGGCACTGGAAATCTCTAATGCAGTGACCGCCAAACATGCAGTAATTTCCGGGGCATATGACTGCAAGGAAAAACGTTACATATCACGAAGTTTTTGTGTGAATTGCACAGTAATTACGTATTTATAAACTGCACGTTCATAGGTTAAATCATGAAAGTATAACCATTGCATTTCTGAAGCCAATACGAGATAGATAGGGTTGAATACTAGTTTGTGTCGCTTTGACATAAAATGTTGTTAAACGGATGAGTTACATTTTCTAAAGTATAACATGATTGTAGCATTAACTAACTTCAAAGTCATATGCACTGTTTAAACCTTACAGAAATACATTATTTACAACGAATAAAATTAATAAACACAAAATATTTGGGTTAAAGGCATCACGAGCTGCATATATTGTTACACGCTAATGTACACTGCGAGAGACAAATCTACATGGAAAAAAATCAGCGCAGAGTTTCCTTGAAACTTTTCATACCTGGTCGACATGCAGGGAAGGTCCCGTTATTTTCGAAACTCCATGATTCCTCACCGGACTTTTGTTTTCCAACCCAGAAGCCTTTGTCACAGGCAAACATTCGCTGACGTGGCTCGTAGTATACGTCATTAGATGGTTCACAGTTGAAATTTAACACATCTCCGCTCGGAATTTCATAACGGTTTGCCCAAGAGATGTATTGACGTGACGTGTAGTCATATAAAGTGAACCCTTGTTGTAAGTATGAAGGTATTGGGCATCCATCTAAGTAATAAACGACATTTTTTACGCTATATGTAGGTGTGAGGACATGTGTTTGTTTCTAATTAACAAACGGCATGCACGTGCCTGTAACGGTCTTTTATGCCAGTAAGTAACAAATGTCGAAAGCTGAATGACCCGGTATGTCACTTAAATTATACGAGAACAAGGTCCGACCTTTTTCAAGAGTTATGGAAATAAGCATACGAAGAAAATTGTCTCCCCCAACACACACATCCACACCTATCGACCATGTTGAAAAGAATGTTTAGTAGAGAACAACCCAATTAGCATGTCTCTATAATAATTTGAAATGTTTAAGCTATTCGTATAGCTCAGACATATGTGTAAGTGATGATTTGGTTCCATCTCATACTAAGCCCGTAGTTTCCGCAAACGTTACTGGTAGTAAGTAAGGTTGTGGAAATATTTAATTTATTCACTTGCCCACGGGTAAGTTAATTGCACACTTTTGATTATTTAAATATTCCATGTATACACAGGTATGTCCGTCATATTGTGAAATTTACCAGAACAATTAATTAATCATCGTTATGACTATGTTATGTACAGTTGTGAATATGTTCACAGATATCTCTGCCTGCTATTATCAGGGGAGATGTCTTTCCAATGCGAAGTATACGAACGCTGTGTTAGTAGAGCATAAACCAATACCACATACACACACATATGCGAACACATCGAATCAGGTATACACTAGATTTACTGTAAAACCTTGGGTCGATACCATACAGGTATTTTTAATGAATAATGAATTGTGCATACCTATTATTTTAAGTGATTTAGCTTCATTGTGACGAAATCCCTAGCGAAGAAACTATCCATACAGACAAACAACACACTATTACTGTGAATGCATACTTGGTTTGCACGCCACATTGGAACCCAAACAACTGAAGGTACCGGACGTTTTGTCACACGTGCACGAGTATCTCATGTACAAACTGGCGTCCATTCCACTGATGAACACTAGACTGTAGTTGCTGTCACATTCAACGGACCTCCCGCGGTCTGTTATCTTCCCATTAGCTATTGAAGTGCATTGTTTCGTGGCTGTCGCTGTATTAAACGAAACGAGTTTTAATAATATTTCATATGGTATGTATTGCTTCACGTGTTTATAAGATACGTAGTGGGAAAGAGGTATCAAGAGGTCATATAGAGGTATAAACCCTAGCTAAGCTTTTGAAAAAAAACAGCAACAACGTATTTGTTCGTTTTATATAAGCCAATTAACAACAATCTCATGCGTACTATTCAGTAATAATTACGTATTGGATTATATGTAACGCTCTCTACGTCACATATCAAGTGGTAATTTTCGGTCATACACATTTAAGGTCATTAGTATTTGTATTCTAGTACGGTTTGATGACTTTTTTGTAATTGACAATAAATACACGCTATTTGTTAGGTAGAGACAATCCATACCTTGTTCGCAGTTTCGTCCTTGAAATCCATCAGAACATTGGCATGTATTAGGTGCCACACAGAGGCCACCGTTCTCACATTTTTGCAGGCACATTGCTGAAAAAAGCAAAATTATTATTGCATTATTATTGCATTCATTTTCTGTGTTATTACTCGTAATTTTATCTTTAAACAGAGAGACAATACATATTTCGATTAGCCCATCATCTAGCATGGTGAATGCATTTAAATGTATTTATAACTAAAAACAAAACGAATTATTGAAATAATATATATAGTAGTATTAAACATAGTTTCGTATTGATCACAACTATCTTCTTTTAAAATTAAAGTTGTTTATACTTATCTGTACCTATAAAACACGTATTTGAGTGATCTGAACAATTTAACTTAAGATTTAAGTGCCAGAACGAGACGTACGTTTCTCGCAATTTCTTCCAACAGTTTGTGCTGGGCATTCGCATTCAAAATCCCGGTTACAGTGTCCACCAAATTTGCAATGACCGCTTGGGCAATTAACTGAAACAGAACAATTGTATATGCATAACAAACAAATAGTTATAGGCTATTGCCCGTTTTGTTTGGTGTGCCATTTCCCCATATTGACACACCTTCGGAAGTATTGGACGCAGGGCTATATTACGTATATTTCCTGCAACTAAAAAGTGTAAGCATTGTGAAGGCTATACGCAACAGTAAACCTGTTGTATTGCCGGTAATGCACAAATCAGGGCGTAGAACATGTTATCTTTTTAATATTTTGCAACGTGTCCTTAACCACTATATTTGAATGAAAAAAATTATCTTAGCAGAGAAATGTAATTTTTAGATTTATACATCTTCATTCACTCAGTGACGTATGTAAAGATCTCGATTATTAGGTGCATTGATAAGAAGCATAAACATATATTACACAACGGAATATAAAATGCCAAGGAATGTGTCTTCCACATTTGTAAGCATCTTGTATTGATATTTAACCTAATCTCGTCTTTTGGAGCAACCTCGTCGCATCAGTTACTTCCAAATCAAAGTAAATTTCCATGTTTACTCACCGGAAAGGAGACAACTCTTCGTAAGCGATTGCATCGGAAGAAGTCATAAAAGGAATGGATCCTACATTCTTACACCTGCGAGATGGACACCATATTGATCTCATCACTAGGTATTCCTTCATAACTAGAATTGAAGGGTTAATGTATGCAACACTTTTTATTAAATAGATATATATAATATCAAGAGACTTGTACCTTGACGACATATGGGGAAGGACCCGTTGTTTTCAAAGCTCCATGGCTCATCAGTTGGCCTTTGTTGAACGACCCAGGAGCCGTGGTCACAGGCGAACAATCGCCGATGAGGTTCATAGACGGTATCTCCGAATGATTCACAATTGAAAACAAGACTGTCATTTTGTCTTATGTAAAGTGAGCTGCCAGACACGTATTTTCTTTGCGAGGAAATGTCGTAAACAGAAAGTTGGGGATGAAACACCGAAGGCACTTGACATCCATCTAAATTTAAAGAACAGTTCAATTTATATAGATCGTGTACTCTGTGGTATTTTCTGTTGTATTTTCACCATTTTCAATATGTTTCGGAAACATACGCAATATGATAACAGTGTTGTGTTGCCAATCACGGTAAAATGGTAAACTTCAGGTGATATTTAGTAGTTTTGCATATCCCCTGTCTTAAAAATCAAGACAAAAAATCGTCTGGTGAGTAATGATATGATATATGTTGATTAAATAAACGTGTGTATGCTCGACAGGCCTTTTTTATTCAACAAATTTAAACATAAAAATCATCTCCAGTCTGACGCTTATATATTTTCCATTAACTAGACTCGATGTCATCGCATAAGCGGTCACGTTAAGATGACCTTTCAACAACCAATCAAAATGCCGCCTTTAACAAGATGTGCTCAACATTTTGTGTTCATTTGGTGAGGATAAAATCTAAACGTCGTTACATAATTAGATATTCTATTTATTACCTAAACGGATGCCCGCGATGTTTTTAGGATAAATCAACTGCACGTTACCTTTTAAAAATTCTATATCGTCTGATCCTAAAAAGGACAGCTAATTGAGCGAAGGTAAAGAGTTAATTGTTATGAGATTGATCTCATTATGTACGAACAAAGTCATGCAATTACCTTTACCACACTTCAGATTGTGGTCTGCGAACACTCCATCAACGCATTGAATGACGTCATCTTGTCCATCTACCTCAGCCAATATATCGCCATTAACTGCGTTCCCTCTGCTCTGACAAACCACACGGATCCTTGTACCACTGGGTACCTACAAGTACACAAAGTATTATGACTTTGCAAACAATTAAAAATATAAAGCACCACCTTCCCGACAAATATATTTCATGTTTTAAACCATTATAATTATGGTAAAATATGATTTCCCAAATAATAGTCCAGATTACACAAACTGTTATTTATTTAAGCACGGTAAAAAAAGAAACTTTCATATAAACAAACATTAATAACAACCCTAGATTATTATGCATTTCCGATAGGCGGAGCTAACGTATTCCAAGCTCGCGTTACATCAAATGGTGGATTCATCCCCATCTCATACTTTATTTAACCCTTTGCATGCTGGGAAATTTGTCGTCTGCTAAAATGTCGTCTGCCGAATTTCTAAAATTAGCATTTTCTTCGATTTTTTTCAAAGAATACTATCAGAATAGCGAACAGTTTGGATCCTGATGAGACGCCACGTTCTGTGGCGTCTCATCTGGATCCAAACTTTTTGCAAAGGCCTTTTAAATTCAGCTCCAGCGCTTTAAGGGTTAATGAATGTCACGCACCGAAATAATATGTAAACAAATGCAGTGTGTCAGACCTGATTAACGTACATGCAATCTATACCAAACGTCACAAAATAAAATCAAAATATAAACGCACAGTAGAAAACACAAGGTGTGTTGTGATTCAATACAAAGTATACATTTTGCATGATTGTACTCACTATTGTTGTTACTGGTGAATTTATAAAAGCATACACTGTTCACTCTAAACACTTTAGTTGTCGTTAAAGTTGATTTTGTTTTTGCTTACGACGAATATATTTACAGTACATCTATATATTGATTTACTTTTTTTCCGATGTTAGAGACTGTACACGTACAATAAGAAATGAGGGTACACTTATCCATGGAACAGTCGGAGCTAACGATTATGGACGAAGCTTCGTATGACTTAATCCTTTGTATTGAAAAGACACCTGATGACAACAAATAAGCTGAAAACCGTGTTAGAAAAGAAATAATTGCGGTCGGAAGTTTAAATGTCTGGATTATTCGACACCATACTATGATCTACTCGTAGTATTTCTAAAATAGTGACTGTATCATTGAGTACGATCAGCGACGTTTCCATTGTTTCAAATAATTGTACGTTTATCGCCTTATTTCTGTTCTTGTTCCGGTGTATAGATCATAAAATTTAAACAGATGCATCGGCTTCATGGTGCTAGTACTCAATTTTACATACTCATTTGTTCTAGACCTTGTAATGTTCTCGTGGAGTTTATAAAATATAAGTTTAGATTAAAATATTTAAAATATTTCTCACAGTCGCACCCTTCCGTAACTCGCGACCTCCGTCAAGAGACATGTATGTGTAGCCCGGGCTTTCCGGAACAACGCATTTATTTTGCTCTGGAAAATAAAACCAATGCAGCACCAATGAACATTTATGAAAACAAAAATGTGATACGTACCATCATGAGATTTCTACTGCGCGTGCGCAGCCGAACATTCCGCGTGTTAATATGTGAAAGTAATATTCAACAAAATGTATTCGAAAAATATATTTGACGCGGATTGTTTTGCGTATTAAATTAGATATTCATGGACCTTTTCATAAAATGAAGTAACAACATACTGCAATTTTAACTTTGTTTTTTCAATCAATTATAATTGATCCGCATTCAAAAAAGTAGCTCTACTCTTTATATCATCTTGTCATAGTAAATAATACATTGCGAGTTATATTCGGAAAGGTCATACATGTCTCTGCAATCTTTTCGGATCAATGTGTGTACCTTGTTTGCAAGCCATTGTGACATCATTACATTTCAAAGATCCGTCAACACGGTTGCATGTGCATTGTCGCCTCTCTACATGCAGACTGAAGCCGTCATTACATACCACCGTATCGTCTATAATCCTTCCATTTGCAATTGATTGACATGACTGTGGTTGCCTCGTTTGACCTTGATGGGTCTTAACCAGAACTGTGCACATATGATTGTTGGGTTAGTCATACCGGCGATTTAAGGTTTATATTAGTAAACAATATTATAAAACATATACATATATACAAATTTGATATACTAGTACATGGAAAGAGAAAGTCTTTAATATTTTAGCTTTATTTGAACTGCATGAATCAGATTAGGCATGCCGACTATTCAAAATTTATAGCAGTAAACAACACGGTTAAACATATACACATATGCTACGTTGTAATACATTAATAAAGGAAGTTCGTAATGTTGTAGATTCTGTTTTACTGCATGAAAGATAGGTGCCACCTCATCCAACTGGATGTTGACTTTAAAGTTTTATATTGTAAACAATAAAGTAGCTTGAAGAAGTCAACTGCCTTAGCAATATAAAATACACAACACCGATATACATCAGTTTCACAACATAAGGAAATGAAATTTAATATAAGGTACATGTCCATTCTAATAAATTTTAACTTGTTATTATCTGATCAAAAAAGACGTATACTAATGTTATATTTGCTATAAAAACTCAGTTAAAAATAATTAGCTTACCCTTTGCAGTCGCTTTAACAGACAAACTTCCAATTATCAAAACGAGAAAGTAAATCGACATGTCTAATACATTCACTTCTCTTAAGAATCTCTAATCAGAATATTTTCTTCGGGTTCGTGTTCAGTTTAGACTGCATCATAATATCCGCTGGGCTTATCAGAAATTGCCGAGAATTGTAATCGCGTATCAGGATCATGTTTCAATGCATGCTTCTTGGAAAGTTCTTGTAAACAAGAAATATCTTTATAAAATGATATACGACGATGATGTGGTTGGTGGGAGATAATCAGTTATATACAACCGATAAAAGATACAAGATTACGGTTGTAAGCAGACCAGCTGTTATAAAATTCATTTCTAGATCTAAGAAAATACAAATTCTTAAAATGAGCAAGCAACTCAAACAAGTTAAAATTTATGCAAGCGAACACCTAACACAGTTGAACCAAACAGTTTTCAACTCATTCCGCTTGAAGAAAAAAGACACTGTAGAATCAGTATGGAGTAGAAGCGGAAAACTTTTCTACAAAAACCGGAACGGAAGCATCCACAGGGTCCTTTATAAGGAGTTTAATTATTGGCTTAGTCTACCATGGTCATAGACATAACATTTACAAACGTTTCTACTTTGGGAAGTATACTATAATTAACTGCTGTCCATTATCAAGGTGCAATGAAGACGAAGGATTAGTGGTTATTCAAGGGATTAGTGGCTATTCAGACACACCATGACTACAAATGCACAATACAATACAGTGTATTTACAATTTACGTAAGCATGTGTACACAATGCAAAGCAAGCAAATTAAATGCATGTTATATATCGGTGCATATGTTTGACAACATTCTTAAATTTAACACACCATTGATTGTGTTACATCTATGCACCATGTATTATCTATATATATATGTACTATTATAAACAAGGTGTACCCAAAGAGTATTAAATTTTTTTACCAAATGTATTGTAAATAAATACGTATTTACATTTTTGTAATGCAGTCAAATACTCAAAAACGATGTACATGTATTTATCTCTTGCCCTTTTAGATTTCGAAGGTAAGAGATAAATCCAATAAATCATGTGTTACCACTATCCTTGACAGGAGTCCTTATATAATATAAGGACAACTATTGTGTTTAAACTGTTAAAAACATTAACAGTACATGCAAAGACGCACACTGGACAAATAAATCATTTAATCTAAAATGAAAGGGAAGCAAATATGTGTCACTCTATTTACATTGCTTTTATCATAATAGATTTTTTTTTCTCTAACACGTGATATTAAATCGAAAAGATGAACTGATTAAACTCTTTTTACTCTGATATCAAGTGACATTGCTGGTAAATTGAATAATTGCAAACGAATTCATATTATTCGGCTTCTTTTGGAAGACTATTGATCGCTCTGTATAATTACATACTTAGATATGCCATACGTGTTAAATAAGCAATTTTTATCAACCTTCAAAAAAAAACATCTAAAAAAATAATTTGTTGTTGACAATACCGTAAATAATGAACATAAATTACAACACATATGAATTATTATTAATGTATAAAAGCATACTATGTTAGACAGTTACAAATAAGAATACATATGATTGTAAAATAATTATATAATTATTATACAAAAAGCAAAATTGTAATTAATTGATAGATCAACTCTGTAAACTATTTTTTTGCAATTAATGTCATTTCTATTGTTCGTGTGCAAAGTAGGAAATGTGTAAGCATTACTGTATATGTTGTATCATACTAACAGCGGCTCATAAAAAATGCATGTAAAATTTGGCGTTTATGCCTATGTCTATACATGTCCGGTATTTGCCTTTTTATACTATTTAACACTTTTGGAAATCGCTTAGTTAAATTATAAAATATATTTAACTAGAAAGCAAGACAGAGCAGTTATATTCATATTAAATGTAATTATATACTTATCTTAGGAACATCAAATATACATTTAATTCAACTGCTACATTTGTAATGAGCATATGTCTACATGTGTAAGCATTACTGTATATGTTGTATCATACTAACAGAAGCTCATACAAAATGCATGTAACATTTGGCGTTTATGCCTATGTCTATACATGTACGGTATTTGCCTTTTTATACTATTTAACACTTTTTGAAATCGCCTATTTAAAATACAAATTATATTTAACTAGCAAGCAAGACAGAGCAGTTATATTCATATTAAATGTTATTATATACTTATCTTAGGAACATCAAATATACATTTAATTCAACTGCTACATTTGTAATGAGCATATGTCTACATATCTCTATGTCTATATATGTACGGTATTTGCAGTTGGATACTTTTTAACGCTTTTGGACATCACCTTATTAAATGATATAGTATATTTTGAATAGCAAGCAAGACAGAGCAGTTATACTGATATTACATACTGTTTTATAGTTATCTTAAGAAAACAAAATATTTAATGTTGCTGCCATATTTGTATGGGCAGACGAATCTTATTAAAAAAATTGTTTTAAGTACGCAACCTCTCTTTTTAAGAATACCCACCTTGAACAAAAAAACAAACAAAAAAAGTCAACAATGTAACCATGTAACTATTGTAAACTATATACATATCATATATACCTGTGCAAGTAGTGTTTAATTGCCTTTTTGTATAGCTTTTTGTTTGTGTTGTTGTTGTTTACTTTCTTTGTAAATTTGATTGCACATATCTTTATTTACGATATACACTTATTATTTACCATCACTCGAACTCACCTTTCTGTATCTACCTGAAATAAGACTACCTTTCCAACAATTTTCTAACATCTATAAAGCAAGAGCTATGTGTTTATCTCCCTTTTTGTTTTTTCTTCTCACTTTTGTGATATTTCTTTTTACTTCTTCATTTCTATGGAAATTTCTGTTTTTTTGAATCCCTAATTTTTGTTTTCTATTTTTTCTTTGTATGTATACACATCTTATGTCTTAAAATAGAAACCAACTGGACACACAACTTATCATGTACATCTCCATACACCTCTTTAAATGATTAAATTATGTACTTTAAATGCAAAAGGGCTAAACAATAAAGACAAACGCATAAAAATCTTCAAATGGTAAGACGAAAAAATTTATAGTATATGCCTATTACAAGAAAGTCACTTGACACATACTTTAGCACAAAACTTAAAAGATGAATGGGACGGAGACATATATCTCAGTGGACAATATACTAATAAACAAGGCATTGCCTTTCTGATATAAAATAATATAGGGATCACAGTCGATAACTTTAACGAAATAATAATTGGCAGACAAGCAAGTATAGATATCAAAATACACGAAACACAAATAACATTAATCAACGTCTACGGCCCTAACATAGACGATTCCACTTTTTACGAAACATTACAATCCTTTATAATTAATAACCAAGATAAAAATATTATAATCGGTGGTGATTTCAATACTGTCCTGAACCCATTAATAGATAAAAAGAATGGAAACCTTTATACTCATACTAAAAATAGAAACATTTTAAATAACATAATTGAAAACTACAATATGATAGATATCTGGCGTACAGTATACCCAAACGAAAGCAAATTCACCTGGCACTCAAAAACAAAACCAACAATATTTTGTAGATTAGACTATTTTTTAACATCTGAATCTCTTTGCAACATTATTGACACATGTAACATAAAACCAGGATTTATGACTGACCACTCTCTAGTTGAACTTAAACTGCACAATATACAACCTGAAAGAGGCCCAGGATACTTTAAAATTAACAACAGCATCTTATTAGATACACAATATCAAACACAAATAAAACAGGAAATATTAAATACAGTTCAAAATAATAAAGATGCAAACCCAAACACCTTATGGGAAGTAATTAAAGGAAATATACGTAAGACAACAATTAGATACACATCATTTAAACAAAAAGAAACACACAAACTTGAAACTGAAACCATCAAAACCATTGAAACACTTGAAAAACAATTGCATCAAACAAACACAAATGATACCACCGACATTGACAATGAAATAACATTAAAAAAACAAATATTAGATGGAACCTATCATACACATCTCAATGGAATAATACTAAGAGCGCGTGCACAGCATGTTGAACACAATGAAAAAAATACAAAATATTTCGCAAACATTGAAAAACGTAGAAGTGAACAAAAAACTGTACACAAATTAGTAGTCAATGGCAAAGATATAACAAACAGAACTCAAATACTAGAAGAACAACGATTATTTTTCGAAACCCTCTATAAACGAAAAAATGTTGAAAATAACACTCTTTTTAAAAATACACATCACGCTTTAAACCAGGAGGAACAACAACTGTGCGACGGATTGCTTAATGAATATGAATGTGGATTAGCCCTAAAAGAAATGCAAAATAACAAAAGCCCAGGATCTGATGGCATCACAATCGAATTTTATAAAATATTCTGGAATGATATTAAAACACATCTAATTAATTCACTTAACTATTCATTTAAAAACGAAAACTTAACTACGCTACAAAAACAAGGTATTATATCACTTATTCCAAAACCGGGAAAAAAATTAGAATCCTTATCAAACTGGCGCCCGATAAGTTTACTAAACAATGATTATAAAATTGCAACTAAAAGTATAGCAAACAGAATAAAAAAACAATTACCATCAATCATTTCAACATCTCAATCTGGTTTCATAAAAGGACGTTACATTGGTGAAAACGTTCGTCTTATCCAAGAATGCATAAACTATTTCAACAATTCAAATACTCCTGGTCTAATATTCTTTGCAGACTTTGAAAAGGCATTCGATTCGCTTGATCACTCATTTATGTTCTCTTGCTTAGAAAATATGAACTTTGGTGAAAGTCTCATTCAATGGGTCAAACTATTCTATACCGATATTAACAGTATAATCATTAACAATGGCTTCTTTTCAAACAGTTTTAATATCGAACGAGGGTTTCGACAAGGATGTCCACTCTCATCATCGCTATTTATTATTTGCATCGAGTACCTATCACATCACATCCAATCAAATAAACACATAAAAGGCATATCACTAGAACCTGACGAAGAAATCAAACAATCCCTATTTGCTGACGATGCAACTTATTTTTTAAATAACAATTACGATTCTTTCCATAACCTAATAGAGTCGCTAACCCTTTACGGAATGACATCGAGGTAAATTAAAACAAAGTAATGTTCAATATAAAAAAGAAATGAAATTTAATTGGACATCCGATGAAGCCACAACGTTAGGAATTACATTCACAAATAATAAAAAGGATACAGTTCTTAAAAACATACTACCTAAATTACAGAATTTTAAAAACTGCTTAAAATCATGGCATCATCGTAAACTTACACTAATCGGAAAAAACACAGTATTGAAAACGTTTGCACTTCCTAAATTAATATATGTATTAACAGTTCTCCCAAATCCACCAAATGATGTTATTAACGATATGAAATCAGCAATATTTAATTTCATATGGGACGGTAAGCCTGATAAAATAAAAAGAACTCAGTTAATTCAATCTGTAGAAAATGGAGGTATCCAATTAACGAACATTGACTCATTCTTGAATGCAATCAAATGCAGCTGGGTTAAACGATACCTAGATAATACCAATACGAGTAAATGGAAATTATTCTACCAGAAAATCCTAAAAAAATATGGTGACTCCTTACTCTTTGAATGTAACATCAGCAATACTATCTTACATGAAATTGCAAACGAAAACATATTTCTGTCTGATGTTCTATCAGCGTGGAGTGATGTCACTCATAACTTAGAAACCCAAACCAGCAGTAAAACAATTTTATGGAACAATAAAGACATAACTTCAAACAATAAGACGTTTTTCTATAAAGACTGGTTTGAACGAAGCATTAAATATGTCGACCATTATATGACTACAGAATTAAGGATTTCTACTCTTTTGATAATATATGCTACATATATGGAATACCTTCAAATAATTTTCTGAAATACTACACACTAATCAAAAGCATACCCATACATATTAAATCTGAAATCAATACAAATAATACACCATGTACTCAAACAACATTTGTAGAAAACAAACTTGGAAGAAAAAACAAAACAAATAAAATATTTTACACACTACAAATTAAAAACCCTACAGAAAACTCCAAAATCCAAAATAAATGGCAAGTCCTTTTTGGAGAAAATGAACTTAATTGGAAACACATATTTACCATGCCATATAAAGCAACTATTGAAAGCACACTGAGAAATTTTCAATACAAATACATCCATAGAATTATAGCTACAAATAAATATCTCTTTAAATGCAAATTATCTAACTCAAATCTGTGTGACTTCTGCAGTGAAATCATTGAAACTATAGAACATCTTTTTGGGGAGTGCAAACACATCCAGTCTATTTGGAATCAATTAATATCTTTTCTTGAACAACATCAACTAAACGTTAAACTATCTTTCTTAAATGTAAGTTTCGGAATTAACTCATTGCAATCAATAGACTGTAATAATATTGTGAATTTTATGGTTATATTGATGAAATATTTTATCTTAAACATGAAGTACAAAAAACAAGTACCAAATTTTAATTGTTTTGTCCACAGTCTTAAACTAAAAATCCAGATTGAAAAAGAAATAGCCCTCAGTAATGATACATTACAAATCTTTGAACAAAAATGGAATCGGATTCAATTCTCATAATGTTTTGTCCACTTATATACATTTCACTCTAATGTTAGTTTATCTCTCTAAAATAGTTTTGTTTATTTTTTATTTTATTTTTTTTATATTTTTCAATCTGACAAGATCATTGTGAATATACAACAGAACACACAAGTCCAGTATGCTTTCTTTCGACTTTATACAACTCATCATTTTTCATAACTATTCCTCTTTGTACAATCACTATGTTGTATGATCATATATATGTTTACATTGTATGTATGATATTGAATTAAAAAAATAAAAGATTACGGTTGTTGTTTTGTTCTGCGCATATCTTCCATACACATTTCAAATATTTATACGTGCCTTATTCGAACTTCAAAATCATCATCGTCATCATCGTCATCATCATCATCATCATCATCATCATCATCATCATCATCATCATCATCATCATCATCATCATCATCATCATCATCATCATCATCATCATCATCATCATCATCATCATCATCATTATTATTATCATCATCATTATCATCATAATCATCATAATCATCATCATCATCATCATCATCATCATCATCATCATCATCATCATCATCATCATCATCATCATCATCATCATCATCATCATCATCATAAATATCATCATCATAAATATTATCAGCAGCAGCATCATTATTATAATCTTCATCATCTTCATCGCTATCATCATCATCATCATCCATATCATCATCATAGGCTATTAGGCATCATCATCATCATTATCAGCAGCAGTAGCAGAAGCTCCAGCAGCAGCATCTTCATTTTCATCGTCATCATCATCATCATCATCATCATCATCACCATCATCATTATCATCATTATCATCATCATCATCATAATCCTCCTCCTCATCATCATCATTATCATCATCATTATCAGCATCAACTACAGCACCATCACCATCATCATCATCACCATCTTGAACAAGATTCTCAACATAATTATGATCGCCATCATCAGCAACAGCAGCATCAGAAGCACCCAGATCATTATTATTTTACTCCTTAAAAATTCCCTTGTTGTTTGAATTAAAGACGATATCTATGAACGACATTAAGTACCAGACCATAAAAAAGGCAAAGTATCACGAGGCACCGTTGTTTCGGTAAGTAGTTTTTCGCAAAAACAACTAATGTTGATAGTGGTTTTTAAAAAAAAACGGTGTGCACGGTACTACGTTTCACCAAATCACACTCAAGCGGCATAAGCGCAGAGAAAGAAATCGCAGCGCGGAAGAGTATACTTTACATAACATTGTTGAATTATGACAATAGTCCAATGCGTGTTACGTTACGACCGCGTAGCACAGCTCTCTTTAAAGGTCACAGGGACAAGTCAGCCAATAGATGCATTCGCGAAGACGCGGCGGACCTGTAAATGAGCTCAGCAGCTGAGGCTATTATTTAGCAACCTTAATAATAGCCTAGTCCTTATCAGATCAACGGAGACAAACGGACAAATACAATATCATTTACCAAGCGATCAATAGAACCATTATTTCATTATGTAAAGCATACAAAATATTTAAAGAACAAAGTTGTTTAATAGACATATACATTCCATTTGATTATTGTATCATGATGATAAATAATACGCTGTTAATTGAGAAAATCGTGATAATCGGAAATAATGTATCCATATTCGCTTAAACTCAACAGAAAACTACAACAAAACGCTTGTTGATCATTTTCGATAATATTGTGCCGAATATATGTTTAAATAATACTTATATTACTATTAAAACCAGCGCCTCGTATTTTGACTCGGTACTCCGTCAATTAATCGTCCGAGGAAGAAATAACGGACTATCGTTAAACGGTAAAACAGCATTGCTTTCAAGATGAGGGAAACAACTACCGAAAGTGTTATAAAAAGACTGAAATCTTTGCATTATCTAACTACAAATGTTGTCGTACTCGGTCATTCGGTTAACAAATCGTTCTTGAAAGTCTGAATAGGCTACCTAAATTTGCCAGTTTTCTATAACTAACACAGTTTGACTTAATTTTTTTATCGAAAAGTAGCGTTCTTAGATACATCATTTAAAAGATACAAAGAGATTTTATAAGACCCGCGTTATGCGGCAATGGGTATTTTGCCATATGCGACCAGCGTAGCTATAGCCCAGCTTAAGCATCTCGTAGTCTGGTCAGGAGATACCTAATAAGACCACGAAACCTTACGTGATTTATAGTGGACAGCGCAGCTCTTAACCAGACTACACAATTGCTCAGACTGGGCTTGAGCTACGCTAGCAAAAGTGCCATAAGACCCATTTTCGCATGACGAGGTTCTTAAAGTGTGATTTGAATGTGTCGAAAGAAGACTGCGTGTTAATCAAATATTTCAATACTATATATTTCGAAGGTGAAAGAAACACATTCATTATAAGCCGTGTGAGGACACATATGATATGATCCCTGATGGTACATGTTTTATTTATGTGTGGTGTGAATATACCATATCAAATTTGTCTGTCTAAACAAACACAGGACATCAAAGACATGTTCAAAGTAATGCATATTTCAGCTTGTTTTTTCCTTCATACTCAGCACACTATTAAGCTTTAAATATATATTTGTTTTAGTGTGCAATGCAGACTTATAACTACATATACGTGTTCACTGTGGCATTATATGCCGTAATAATTATCTACACACATCAAAATACTACATCATTGAGTGATCTGCTACATTTCTAACCAAATGTGATATTGAACATACTTGTGAATTGTTGAGAATGTGAACCATCGATCTTGCTCAGCCAACAAAATACTGTGCTAATTGTGCCTTAACAAACGGAGCGCTGCATGTTTTTATGCAAGGGCAATATTTTCCTGTATATGTTTCTACGAGTGTCTATCTAACTATGTTGTCGAGGCCATTTCGTAACTTAATTATACTGTATATACCTTCACATTGTAAGGTCAAATTTGTCCAGGTCCCATCGTTGCATTCAATCATGAACCCTCTGTACGATGCCGTGTGGAAACCTTCCCTGCATCGGTACTGAATGCGTTGCCCATGCGGGAATGTCGGTTTGTCGTTAAACGCGGGATCAGCAGAGTCACCAATGTGAAATGTTACCCCACGACTCTGCGGGGGTCGACCGCAATCTTTAAAGCATATATCAATATCAGTTTCATATGATGATTTCATGATCCAATATTATAAAAAAAAATTGTATGAAAAGCATTAAACAATTACAATAAGACGAATTTGGATTTCTACGAGTGTAGCAAGTCAGAGTATTGAACAACCTAGGAATGTACATTTGTAATTGTTAAACATTCAATTTCAACGTATAACTTCACGTTATAGATACCATTGTACATTCTTTAGAAAAAGCATGGTGCGGCTTATGCGCAAGCATTATAGTATGGCGACGTACCTTGTTTACTCCATGCTACAGCAACAAGAATACAAAAATTAATGAAACAAGTCACGATCATCTTCAATAAGGCGCCATACGCGTCAACAATGTTTTTGATTTACACAAAAACACTAAAGCCGAAACCTGAACCTTCGAATACGCATGCCTAGTCTTAAAGGCCAAGCAAAAGAAATATTTATTTGCAATGCAAACACATAACTGATTTTTATCTCTTCACGCATTGTTTGAAATTCGTATCAACGTTGACATTGTATAGCATTGAGTTTAAACAAATGCAGAAAAGTATTATCCATATAATAACCTAATGTCTTTTTCTCGAATGGTACGATGTGATTATAAATTTAACTCGTTATTTACATGCTAGAAATCTGACAGTGTTTTTGCAATTTTGCTGTCGTTTGAGATAACCTGTTAACGGGTTTTTTCCTCAATTAAATTATGGTCTGGCCTTTTCAGCATCAATGTCAAGTGGCAATTTGCTAACATCCCGAGGTGATCGGCAAGTGTTTTGTTGTTCGTAATAAAGCTATTTCATAAGGCTAACAAGTAATGGCCGTCAAAGTGCGTATCGCGCAAACTATTCCGTACTTAGAAGGGAAGCGATGATAAAAATCACAAGAGCAATCAAATCATTAAGAGGCTTTGGTTAAAGATGCTGTCTATTTCGCTTGCATTTGTGAAAACATGTGGGAAAATTATATAAAGTGTTTAATGCATATCGTATTAAATATATCAAATCTGTGAGCTGTTTATGCGATATTATTTTATTCCAACGAACACTGGGTCGGTCCCTGATAGGGCGAACATGTTTTCTTTACTGTAGTTCATATCTTTAAATTTAGCAATGTAAGGCCTTGAATAAGACAGTTTATGCCCAAACATATAAAAAGATGAAGTAAATATCCAGACAGGTATATGTAGCTGTAGATTGCAGTGGTACATGCTCACACTTTGTTAAACTGTGATGTTTTGATTTCGAATCGCAACATATATTTTTCTTTTGTAGAAAAACAATACTATTCCTCATTGTATTTTATATTTTAGATGACGGGCCTAATAAAGTATCGCAATATATTTTACCGAGTTCGTATAAGTGTTCTCAAAACGGGCTTCTCAAGTGTTCTCTTTTCTAGGTTCAAGTCCTGATGAGTGGTGAGAACACCGCGGCCCTTGAAATAAAAGTCTCGTGCATTTCTCCAGGCGTCAGTTCGTGGTATTTTGACTATTATGTTGCGAAATACTTACTTCTAATTTCGGTTAATGACATTTTAAGTGGTACGGGCTCGATTGGCAGTTTCACGGACCAATGGAATTCAACAAGTTTGGTTGAACATTTCTTTTAGTTGACTCTTTGCACAATTTTTAAATAGCACGTTATTATTAATGCAATTAACTGATAAACTCGATTTCAATGTAATACATTCAAAGCATTTGTGAATGACAATGGCGAGGTTTTTTCTCGTTTATGTGTTATTTGTGAGCAATTGTCGGATTCTCGTCCAACAAAATTCAAAAGTTTATTTGAAGAAAGAAAGTGTATTATTCTTATTAATTATGGTTTAATGTATGTCTGCTTCGATTTCTACTGGTTGGGATGCTTCTGCTAAAACAACAACAACTACTACTTTAAAAACAACATCTACTGCTACTTGTACTATTATTATTACTAATACTAGTTATATTATTACTAATACTAGTTATATTATTACTATTACTATTACCACGACCACCACCACCACCACCACCACCGACATCATCATCATCAGCAGCAGCAGAAGCATCACCACCAATATCATCACCAAGATCATCACCATTATCATCATCACCATCATCATAATCATCGTCATCATAATTATTTTAAACAATTTTGCATATGTTTTTGGAGATCGAGTGTGAGAAAATGTCTAAGAACAACATTTTATTCCAAATCGGACTGAGGCAATGTATTACGGAACACCTTTTGCTCTTTTATTTTATATTGTATTATGGTATATTTAACTGATTTTATTCCACGTATGTTTAAGAAGAGGATTGAAACTAACCTATAGGTTTTCTTATATGACAACGGTTTGTCGGTAAGCAAAATATTATAGCATTTCATTCACTTTTATAAAATTAAAAACTGTCATATACACTTGGAGACTAACATCTTACGTCTTACGCAACACGTATTCAAATAAATATAGCATCCTTATTTAAGAACGGATTTTGTTAAAATGTGGACACAGAGTAACTCAACACATATATAATACTTTATGTACATTTATTTGAAATTGATCAACTATAAAACATAACACATTAACAAAATCACTGAAAACGTAAAATTCTTAAAATCGTAAATCGTAAAACAATATTTTGAAACGAAAAACACATTTACTTACATGTCTTAATGACCGACCGGCTTGCAGCATTGCGCTCATGAATATTCATACGAGCCAGATTGTTTTTTTAACTAATCTTATATTTTTTCTGGTGTATGATGAAATTGAAATTAAATTGGAATAATATAGCGTTGTACTACACTTGGTGACTTTTCGAACCCAGCATTTCTCAAACTTAATTATCTCAGTTATGAGTAAATATTTTGATTTAAAGGGGCCTTTTCACAGATTTTGGCATGTATTGAATCTTTTCATTAAATGCTTTATATTGATAAATTTAAACATTGGACATAACACTCTCCAGTAAAGAAACGAAAATACAATAAAAAAGGTAATTCGCAACTGGACTTGAACCACTGACCCCTGGAGTCCTGGAGTAAAAGGTCTCCCGCTTAGAGCACTCGACCATCCGTTCTCATGCTATAAGCGGATGTATTTTTTACTTACATAAGCAATCCTCGTAGTTTCCCAAAATATAACGACAACAACAGAACTTTCCAAATTATTCAATCGTTTCGCGTTGCAACGTTTTATAATTGTCAGGTTTTCAAATCGTCAAAAGATGCATATAATGGATCTTTTAGAGCATGGTTAATGTTCACTGTTACTATTTCCTCACAAATATCATAACAAAAACGAAAATTTGCGAATCTGAAACAACTTTTTGTAATTTTGTCAATTAACCAAAACGTGAAAAGGCCCCTTTAAAATCGAAGACGTGATAATTTTGCTACAGTATGTGCTAGCAAACGATAAAATAATTCATCCACGACGATCAGATGCTTCGGCAAGTGGGGAAGGTAGCCTTCAAAATGTCGACAGCGCTGCTGCGCTCCTGAAATTTTATACGAGAAATATTGATTTTTACATTAATGTTATATTTTCCTGGTGTATGAAATGGCAATACAACTAGTATCACATCGCGTTGCACCGTTTCCACGTGCAAAATGACAAAAAGATGAAACCACACCTACTCCACGTGCAAAAGCTCCCATTTGTCAGGCATGAATGATTTTATCGTTGTTTTGCACATAATGTAGTCAAATAATCACATTTTCAATTTTAAATCAAAATCTTAAATTATTACTGAGATAATCAAGTTTGAAAAGTGTTGCGTTTGAAACGTCTGCAAGTGTAATTGTTTTTCCTCGTCATGTTTTTGGCAAATCTGCAGTACATATAATTTGTTTGAGATTTCTGCGATTTATTAGTTTTAGCAAAAACTCAGATGAACATATTCGTATTGCAAGCAAAACAAATTAATCCTAGCTGTGTTTTCAACCTCAGATATTTTTTATTGAGAGATAATTATCTAATCTTTTAGTTTTCTACGTATGTACACCATATACAGTTGAATTGTTTTCCTCTTTTCTTAAAAAAATGTCATTGAAATCTACATATATGTTGGCACTCCAAAAAATTGCTCGTAAAACTTGGCTTTATAAACATACACAGCACATTGTTCGCATGTCCACTGTACTGTTAATTTCAGCTAGTTTTGTCTTTCTAACTCAGAACTCTATTAATACTCTACAGCACGTTTACGATTTGCATACACATGTTATGAGTTTGCTATCCAAACTAAGGATAATTTAGATATGTCAGTGTCGCAATTATTCTTCCTGTACCTAACCCAGTTGTCTATGCAACCACGAAACCACAACGACTTTGCCGTTTCTATTATCTTAACAAGTAAGTGTGTAGGCAAACTAAAACATTACATACTCGTGTATATCAGAAATTGCTTTGAGTATTTTTCTAAGTTTTCGTGCATACAATCCCAGCACTGCATGCGTTGCGCCTTAAACAGAGGGGATAGTCACGTGGCAAACAATACGACGACGTCGATGCCGAGAATGGCATATTTCGCCATTTTATGCCCTTTATCACTTTTGTTAACCCATTTATGCCTAGAGACCTGAAAAAAGGACATTGCAAACAGCGTAGACCCAGATGAGACGTCTCATAATGCGGCGTCTCATCTGGGTCTGCGCTGTTTGCTGAAATGAATTTCTTTATGAAATATTCTAAATATAGACATAAATATACTTGACACCCCTAATTTTGGAAATAAATTGATCCAATTCAGAAGGATAGGATAGTCCACTGGGCATAAATGGGTTCATTGTAAAAATGACCATATCGGCAAGAAAGTGAGAAGCGTTTATATCTGAACGGTTGAAAAATAACAGCTCTCGCGTGATTACCCCCTCTGTTTAAACGTTGTGCATGCAAACTTGGTACTAAAGGCGTCGCTTTTAATGCATATCTTATACACGATGTGTACATGAAAACTAAGCATCACTTGTGCATGTGCGCTACATTTTTCATTTACCGTATTTCTGGACCAGCCGAAACGGATATTTTATAAATGTATGCACTGTTTTAGAGTATATGACATCTTTGGTGTTCAGTCAACGCGATAGCACGCAAATTGCTACGCTTTTGATGTATGCAAGTCGTGTTGGATAAATGATATCCATGGGGACATCAAAAATTATATAGCCAAGTAGTTGCCTATTCAACCGCACTGTGGGCACTATTACGCATACTAGTTTGTACATGTTATCAAGGCATACTATGCAGCACTTCATATGTTTGCACGCGTGTACAATTACTTAATATACTTTTGAGTATTAGGAAAATAAACGCAATACTGAGCACTGTGACAATAACCTTACCTATATGTCGATGCGAACGCAATATTCTACTTATGTTGTCTGGCTTGCATAGCGGTCAATGCAATATCATCCCTTAATGATAATTAACACACCTGTACACTGGTGTACAGGTTCCGTCCTTGCATTCAGTCATGGACCCACTGAACGATGTCGTGTAGAAACCTTGCCTGCATCGGTACCGAATCTTTTGCCCGTGTGGAAATGTCGTTCCCTTGTAAAACGCTGGGTCATCATCTACACCAATGTGAAATGCTGCCCCATGACTTTGCCTTTGGAGGTTGGCCAAAGTCTGGAGAACAAATACCGATATAAGTTACATTTGACAATTGCGTAATCAAATATAATAAAGATTTCTATATTGCCTCTATTAACAATTACAACGATACGATTTTTTTTGACATGCGTGTAGCGATTCTGAAGATTTTGAAAGTTATGGATATACATTTACCAATATATCTATATAATGTCAACCTTAAAAAAATAATACACGTGGCTAGTAAAGATTTCATTGTGTATTGGAAATAAAACACGGAGCTGCATATTTGATAATATTAATTTAACATACCTCGTTCAGTCCAGACCACCGCAACAAGACTCCAATACATAATGCAAACAATCAAGATCATCTTCACACGGGCGTTATTCGTGACAACACCGTATCTGATTTAAACAATATACCACCCCCGACATAACAAAACAACCGGAACCTGCATAAATCGCAAGCCTATTTAGATATGCCACACAAAGTCATACTACGTAGAATAGCATACAAATAATGATTTTCAGCGCGTACTGGCTGGTGTCGTCTAAACGCACATATTCTTGCATATGTTATAAACATCGAAGTAGCAGACGAATGGGAAAGGATTCGACTAAATAACACGTTTTATATAAATCATTTCGTGTTAACGATTGCTGTGATACTTGCTGTAATTATATATACCAATATTATGTCATTATGTCATGAATATGACAAAATCGAAAATAAAAACTCATTGTTTTATATGCAAAAGAAATAACATCGGAGCCGTGGCGCTATGGTGCCAACCAACAAAAATGACTTAGATCTAAACTTTCAACATTTACATTCGCGATCGTTACATTTAACTTTTGCATGTAAATCATTTATAAAATATACCTTTTGAGAGTCTTTGCAAATATAGAATACCTTAAAACTCTAGAAACTATATCAGAACAATTAAACTCCAGAAACTGTATCAATTAATAACATCATTGAAACCGGGATCACCGTATTGGAACGGTCAATTCAATTTTTTCTGGTTGAGAGACAATACTAATGTTTTAAATTATATTTACTTAATATTTAGTATATTTTTTGACGCAAAACTACTAAATTAATAATGCTCAAGTCTGGTCTTTTTTCGGCGTCAAATTCCTTGAGCAATGTACAAGTGCGTCAATCCGGTGCTGTAAGTTAAGTGTTTTGTTTTGCCTGATGAAGCTGTTCCAAAGGCCTTAACTATCACGCAAGTCAAAATGTATAACGTTCAAAATCTTCCAATTACTGTGAATAAACAGTACTTCAGTGGAAAATCTGTGAGGAAAACAAAACACTTGAACAATATATAAAAGTAAGATCCTTTCAGGAGGCCCTTATGTTCAAGAATTTAACTATTTGTTATATTTTTTAAAGTATAATTTGTTTTAATATCAGACATCAATAGCTAGCAAAAAATTAAACTTGCGAGAGTGATGCAACATGGCATAAATATAAGAATCATTTCGATTACGGCGACGAAATACAGTGACTTTTAGACATTTATGAATATCCCTTATAGTTAGAGGATAGATCCAAGGTCTTTACAACAAACAATGTATGGATCATTACACGTAATGTATTTATTGAAATTAAATTGCGTTATCTTACCTATTGACTATATTGATAAGTTTTGAATTGTCAAGATAATTCCGTTTGAAACTATTGGTGACTTCACTTTTTAAAACAAATATTTGTTTACTTACTACAAAGGATTGTCCAAATATATTTTATAAAAATAAGCAGTAGGGCCTCATAAACTGTAAGAATTAATTGTATCGTTTAAGATCGTATAAAACTTCCGAGAGCGTCTTTCGCAAGTACTTGAGATGATTGGCTGGATTGCATAGGTCTATGCAGCCTGGTTCATGAAAACACGTTATCGATTCTGGGATTGTCGATTTAGTCTATCAGCCAGATGGGATGGGGTGTACTACTCAGGGGGGCAAAACATCACCTTTCTTACTTGATTGTATACTCAATATAAAAACAAAATGTGTGATAACAATCTCAGATGGGCAGCAATAAGTTATTATTAAGCTGTTTCTATTGCAACCGCCAGGCTTTGACTAAATAGCTAGTTTAGCTAGTATAATTCTTAAATATTTCTTCAAAATTGGTTCTAGAAAAAAAGTTTGGTGTTAAAATGAAGATTATGATTATTACTTAGTATGATCTGCAGTTTAATATGCAAATTAGTACATTTGCATATCTATGAATATTACTGAGATTGCAAGAAAAGTTCCTAAAAACTAGCGAGCCTCCAAAAAAGTAGGGTCAATATATGAAAAAAAAACAACTTCAACCACCAACAAATTGCTACAAAAGGTATTTTAACTGAACCTGGTAGGGTAGAAGCTTCTTTAAAGCATATCAAAAGTTTACCACAATCGGACCTCCGGAAGTTGTTTTTTAAGATGGCCACCAATACATATTAAAGGGACTGTCAACCACGACGACGTAGAAAAGAAAAGTTGTAAAATACCGTATATTTTACAATTATTACTATATATTGATTTAAAAATCACGACTGGTATATAACATTACTTGAAAAAAGTTGTTAAAGTTTCATATTTTCAGTATATTTGGTAATAAATTTTAGTATGTATGTCTACCAGGTAAATACCAGTTAACAATTAATAACGCCAGTAAATTGATCATCATCGTCACATGGTAAACCCAGGAATGCAAATTGTGCAAGCGTAGTGAATTGTATATATCTAATATAGAAAATGATCAATCTACTAGCGTTATTTATAGTGTGTATATCGTTATGTCACCTATTTTCGCGATGTACTTTCGATTTCACATCGCGAAATTTTATTACCAAATATACTGAAAATATGATTTTTTTTTAAGTACTGTGATATACCAGTCGTGACATTTTAATCAATATAAACTAATAATTGTAAAAAAAATACGGTATTTTAGAACTTTTCTTTTTTCGTCATTCGTGGTTGACAGTCCATTTAATGATCACAACTATATATGTAACAATACAATCAAACTTGATGAATTTAGTGTCTATTCCACAGTTTCAATGAGCAAAGAACACATAAATTTCATCAAACATTGTTTTATTGTAAAACAGTACTCACAAATCCAACATGGCGTCGAAAATGGCCGCCAAAACCTATAAATGATCATAACTATGTACATATCCACTCAAATTTGATTATTTTGATGGCTATATATGGGTTTCAAGGGGAAAAGAACACATTTAGATCGTCATACATTGTATACGTTAATTATATTACACCAAATCCAAAATGGCGTCAAATTGGCCGCCAAGATATCCATCAAAACCTATTAAAGATCCTTACTATATAACTATCCACTGAACTTTAATGGATTTGGTGTACCTACGTTTCAAGGGGCAAATAACACATAAAGATCATCAGACATTGTTTAATTTAACAATAGTACACACAAATCCAACATGGCGTCTAAAATGGCCGCCAAGATGGCCGCTAAAACCTATTAATGATCATAACTATGTAAATATCCACTCAAATTTGATTATTTTGGTGGATAAACATAGATTTCAAGGGGCAAATAACACATTAAGATTATCAGACATTGTTTACGTTTACTATATTACACAAAAATCCAACATGGCGTCCAAAATGGCCGCCAAGATGGCCACCAAAACCTATTAATGATCATAACTATGTAACTATCCACTCAGATTAGATGATTTTGTTATCTAAACCGAGGTTTCGCGGGTTAAAGAACACATTTCGATTGTCAGACATAGTTTTCGTTTATTATGTTACACAAAAATCTCACATGGCGTCCAATGACACAATGCGAAGTCCAGTACTTTTGACGTGATGCTTGTTATGTAAAACGCCATAGTTTGGACCTGCCGCAATTTCTGGATTTTGACAAGGGGATCGATATTTTTCAACTTCAGGCAATAATGAATTGGCAGGGAATGATGCATATCTTGCATCAGCAAAGCCAGTACCCTGAGCTGTTGTCAGTCAAATGCTTGCCTATGATTAATATGTACAATGGGGACAAAGCGTGCATTCTGTTAACATAAGTCTTAGTTTGCCACAACCTTCACACCATTGTAACGTTTGACCAACCCTTGTATTGGAAAGTTGCCGAAATCATCATTAATGCGCCAAAAAGTAGTTCATAATGTTGTTCAGAATTTGGGATGCTTCATAAACGTTTGAACTTGCGAGGGGGGGGGACAAAGGATCCCTCATGGAAGAAACCGCTCTCAAAAACATACTTGAGGCTGTCTATTGAGAAATGCTATTGTGCACATTGTGACACGACTCAACTGAGGCGTGCATCAAAGGGGATTCGTATGATCTAGAGAAAATGCAGACACAGATTACAACCTGCTCACCATACAAAGCTGACCATACTCTCAGAAACATGGTCAATGAGATAGTGGCTGGGTCACATGTGAATGTTCATGCAATTGAGGCGGTTGGGAAAACGATCATAAGAGATAGCATAGGAAAGTCGGTCTTTGCTTATAAATTCACGAGAAAATACAGAGCAAAATCCCTTTGGAATAACTTGGCTGTTAAGATCGCTCCTGACAATTCTTTTGATCTTGCTCTTATGTTCCAGCGTTTTCTAGTGGTGTCAAATTATGGAGATCCTTCCCTTGCAGTCGTATTGTCTTATGAACTGAGCTCCCATCCTGCTGCCTTCTTTGAAGCCAAGAACATACTTTGTACAGCAGATGAGCCTCAGATCGCTCAGGCAGTTTGAGCGTACGCTGTAGACACATCATGTAAGGCTGTGATGAACTGTATTCATGGAACAGATGCATGATGGTGGCACCTTGCTGCATCGTTAACCATGGAGAAGGGCGACTCATATAACGCAATAGCCGAGTCTTATAAAGATTCAGTGAAAGTCATTACGGAAAATCGACAGTGGGGTTCGATGGCTACAAAGACAGTGATTATAACAAAAACAAAACGGAAACTTGAATCATATTGTGAGTTTCAGCAAAAATATACAATGCTAATGTAAAAAAAGGAAGACTGTTTGTCTCGTGACAGAAACAGGGCCGGCATGATTGCTCTGATCAGCACAACTCTGACTAAAATGGGATGATATGTTGTTCTGTCTTCAAGGGATGCAGACGTTCAAATTGTTAAATACAGTAAAACGATCCCGTCGTAGCACCACAACGTTGGTGGGCGAGGATACAGATTTGCTCATCTTGATCCTGCATTACTCCGAAAGGGACAATAAGACCATCTACTTCCGCTTTTATGTAAATAAATAGTCAAAGGAACGCAAAGTGTATAATGTTAACCTCTTGAAAGAACTTATGCTTATTCAGGCTGTATTTTATCTTCAATGATTTTCAGCAACGGTAAAAAATCAAGACTACAGACGATAGTAAAACCTGATCCTATCATGAAGTCATGTGCTGGTTCATTTTCTCTCCCAAATGTCGTAAATTGGATTTTATGATTATTCAACTCCTTAGTGATAACCTCAATTCGATTGAAGTGTTTCTTGTCTCATAAACTATGGCATTTTACATAACAACCATAAGGTTTGAGTAACAAGTTATGGACTTGTGGTCCTTTGTATTGTGTTGATGGCCATTTTGGACGCCGTGTTGGATTTCTGTGTAACATAATTAGCTTACATTTTGTCTGATGATATAAATGTGATATTAATGTGTTGTTTGCTCCCTGTAACCTGGGTATATACACCAAATTTATCAAGTTTGAGTGGATAGTTATATAGTTATATTTTATAATCATAAATATGTTTTGGCGGCCATCTTGGCGGTCATTTTGGACGCTGTGTTGGATTTGTAATATAATAAACTTTAACAATGTCTGATGATCTTAATGTATTTGTTGCCCCCTGAAACCTGTGTATAGACACCAAAAGCGTCAAGTTTAAGTGGATAGTAACGTAGTTATGATCATTGTTATAGGTTTTGGCTACCATCTTTGCGGCGATCTTGGGGGCCATTTATGACGCCATGTTAAATTTCTGTGTAACATAATTAACTTACACTTTGTCTGATGATATTTATGTGTTCTTTGCCCCCTGAAACCTGGGTATGGACATCAAATTCATCAAATTTAAGTTGATAAATACATAGTTATGATCATAAATAGGTTTTGGCGGCCATCTTGGCGGCCATTTTCGACGCCATGTTGAATTTGTGTGTACTGAATTAAATTTAAACATTTTCTGATGATCATTATGTGTTTTTTGCCCCTTGAAACCTAGGTATAGACACCAAATTTATCAAATTTGATTGGATAGTTACATAGTTATGATCATTAATAGGTCGTGGCGGCCATTTTGGTGGCCATCTTGAAAAAAAAATCTTTCCGGAGGTACGATTGTGGTATATTTTTAATATGTTTTAAAGGACCTTCTACTCTACCAGGATCAGTTAAAATACGTTTTGTAGCAATTTTTGGGGGTCAAAGTGTATATTGACCCTACTTCGGTTCAATTTCTCCCGGACAATTTATGAAAATTAAGCTGATCGAGGCCCCATCTTCAAAGGAGAAAAAAATACATAAAGCTGCCAGTACCAGACTGTTATCAACCATTTTTATATGCTACTGGCATTCATCTTCCAAGATATATAGGTGGAGTTTTGCCCCCCTTACTGGTACACCCCACCTCAATTTTGGGTACTTGGCTAGAGGACTAATTGTTTAGTTTCACTTTTAAACGTTTGGTCGTTACGAAGTATTTTATTGATACTGATTGCAGATTGCGTGCGATGCGTTTATTGCTTGTTAAATACAGCATTATTCATATTATAGCTGACTGGCATAGATGTGTTTAATATGAAACTTTATTATTTATGTTTGTCGTTAAAATGCGTACACTTTTTTGTTTATGTGCGATTTTGAAAGATTTTGGGAAGTTTGAGGAATCGGGAGCCAAATATAAAAGTTTGACGGAAGATAGTAAGTCCATTTTTCTTCGTAGTCTTGTACTGAATATTAATTTTGTTATTGTTGTTATTGTTTTTATTTCGATTACTATTACTGCCGCTGCGGCTTGTTCTGATACTACTTTTGCTGCAAAAGTACTTACTAAATATTAGAAGCTGTAATTGTATTATACTGTTCACTCACTAAAGTATATTACTAGTTAATACAATTATACATTTATAGCAGAGAAGTGTGTTCGTATTATTGAGGACGATTTGAAGCACAAAGACATTGTGCTAAAAGATGGTGATAAACTCAAGAATAAAGTCCGCTTCGAGTGTGACACGGTGACAAGGTTTGAAGAGCAACGTTCCGAACTTACATTACATATGGTTCAAATGCGAATTCAATAAAGCACTTAATGAGACGGATTGGAAAGGACTGGGAGTTGGAGTTGAGACAAGGCATGGAAGACGCCCATTGTATCTTCAAAATATAACATGTTTATCAGGTATTATTAGTATACGTAAAATAGTAAAACCATGGTAAAGTCAAATTATTTTCTACATTCCAACCCGGCATAAAATTTGCATTCCGTATTAACCTTAATTACCTCGAACATTATATTTATTGTAGCCCATAATAGCTTGGATTTAAATGACCTTAATTGCATTGGTATAAGCATGATAGGCGGTACATGGTGTCATGTTTTCTGTGAAGTCGCAATTTTCAACTTAACATGTAGACCTGTTGCTGTAAAGTTGTTCATGTTTTCTTATTCAGGATTTTATTAAGCATTAAAATACTAATAAAACTATTGTTTATTAGTGGCTTATATCATATTCATATAGGAGATCTTCTTCTGTAGTATATTATAACCTTGCTTAATCCCAAATCAGACATGTAAATCAAACGTAATATACATGGCTTCAAAGTCCGAAGTTGTGAGCACTTGATTATCCGCATGGTTTTCTGCAAATTATTAAACTTTCATTTGGTTTATTAAATAATTAACACCTTGTGTATTCGCTACAATACAATGAACAGTGTACGTATTGTTCGGGATTATTGTCGCATCCAACTTCATACTTCATAACACATGTTCGTTCGTTTTTTTCATAACAATTAGTTGAATAAACTGTTGAGTAAATTCAACAGAACAGTTCAAAGCGCATGGGATGGTATTATGTGGATTCCGATTTTTAACATTTTTTTACAACCTATAAAACAATGCAAATCGCTTGATTGCTTTAGTGCTCTAACTACCATTTTCATATTTTGGGAAAATACGCATTTAAAGGTTGAAGCATTATTTTCTCACTTATTTATGCACGCATATGGACAGAAATATACCGGAGTGTTTTTCAGCAAACGGAGAATATGAATATAATTATATATTTACTCTAGTAAATTATGTGTTTATGTTATTTGAAATATGTAAATATGTTTATATTATTTGCAATTTTATGAATGGAGATAGAGCATTCTGGTATAAAAATCTTTAATGCTGAACTGAGCGTGAATTTGCTCTAAGACCCGGAGATGGTGCAGTACAGCATTCACCCGTTTGTAAAAATGTGGAAGATAGAACAATATGGAATCCAAAAACTTCCTCAGTGACGACTGAATCTTGAAAACCCTTTAACGTCATTATAAAGATTTCGTTCTCACGAACACAGGAATATAAAAAACTCATCTTAGAAAAAATGGAGATAGAGCACTATAGCAATAAAGCGATGAAATGTGTATACTGTAAATCTTATTTTCTCTCGGTGGTAAAATGTTGTCATCGGTAAACTTGACGTATATTTTAACGTTCAAAAATATGTCTCGAAATGTATTTTGAAACTGTAATAAACCGAAAAAGTGGTTGATTCTAACCTTACCAATGTATTTATCATCTACATTTTGAGTCATGTACATCATTGTAATCAGTAGACAAGATTGTTAACGACCGTCTAATTGTCTGGACTTGTCAACAAGCTGATTCAAACTTATATTTATTACAATTTACAATTTTAAAAATATATATGCCGATCGTTTCGAAGTAAAAGCATATCATACTGATTTAATGCTTTATCAAAACGATGACTGACGATGACTATTAAGCTTTTCAATAAAAAATGAACTCATACCGTGAATTTATAGATACGGCTAGAAAACAGATGTCGACTGTACAGTCGTTATATGTGAACACGTATGCTGTAATGGGTAACTTATAATACATATTTATTTTCAGCTTGTTCCAAACCCGAGTACCCCGACAATATAGAACTTAAAGTCAACAGCACCATCAAACTGAAACTGTTAAATGCAAATGGTGTACCCTTTGAAGACAATCCATATTTCCTTCATGGGGACATCATTACATTGGATTGTAAGGATGGGTAAGTATCCACCTGTTTAGGTTTCAATTTTTGCCAAAGAAACTGAATAAAACGTTCGTTAAGACGCCAGGTAAAGGACCAAACAATTTATCTATATATATGTATGTACTTTTGTATTTAATGTCGTAAGACACACTTATTTGGTTTGTTGAAAATTATTTTTTGTTTCGCTTTAAATTGGAATTTAAAAAAATTAAAAAAACAAACACATTTATACGCCGTTCGTAAAAAAATTCAAAACAGCCAATACTACGAAGTGAAGAACACGATAAAGTTGTAATGATTGACAGATAATAATTGTATTTGCAAATAATGCATAGAGTTAGCGCCTTTATTCGAATGTATAATTAGGGTATTTTACATTATATTCGATCCGATATAAGTGGTCACATCGAACCATTTAACTAGTTAAGCTTAAGAAACTGAGCCTTTGATTAGATTAATAACAGGATTTTCTTGATGAGTTTACTAAAATTTGGATGAAATGACAACGATTGTCAGATTTAGATTGTTTAAATGACAAATTTGAATATGTATAAAAATAAGATTTGAAAAGGAAAATTTAAAAAATGTTATGTGCTATTGTAAGAATAATATATTATCGTTGTTTTTTGTTGTTATTTCATATATATATTCATAAAATATTAACTGCTATAACTTATGTTTTACGACAAAATTAACAAACATGTTAATATTAATCTACATCGCATACATTAAACCATTGTTGCAATTGTGTGCAATTATATAGGCGTTTAACTTTCCCGCTGAATATACTTTTCGCAAAAATACAATGTCGTAACTCACCGCCGAAAATCAAATTTCCTACCGTTCAATAGGTATGTTCTTGAAGGCACAGCGGAGCGCGAGTATGAAAACAATCAAGCGTATAGCAATAGCTACTACATCTATGAAGACAGAGATGAGGTAATGGAGAATTTTCTAACAACATCGCTTCAGTGTTATAAGAATGGTTTGCTGAACCACGGATCAGGCGCTAAATATGGAATGTGTAGAGGTATCGTATGGTATACAATAAATGCAGCGTTCTATAATGAAAAATCATTTTCAGCAACTTAAGAAACAGCTTATTAACACATTTGCTGTAAATCACCATGATCGTTTTGGTTTGAAAATTCAAATTTGATTTATTTGAAGCGAACAAAGCTCAATGAATAAATAATAAGTTTTCGGTGTGTATCGGGTCACGTGTGCCTTTTATTAATGAGTAATGTATATACAAATGTAAATGATGTCGTAAATGACATTGATTTCATGCTTTTCGCTGAATGGGTGCGGAACTCCTGATACCAGACAACCCAATCATTTATCTTTAAGACTAGCGCAAGTTTAATGTTCAAATGATCATTTGATTTTGGATTCGGTACTTTGTTTAACTATTTTAAACATGTTTGACAATCAGTGAATAGTATTATCGTCCGTGTAAAACCAGTCATTGTAAAAAGAAACACAACGAGAAAAAAATGATAACAATACTTAGTCTATTATTTAAGCGATATCGATGAAGAATTCATAGCAATTTTTTCACGCTACAACAGTAAGCGACATTTTGTGCAAACATATGACTTCACATGCTTGATCAAACTATACACGAACTTATGTTATCGCAGATTTCATAAAGTTATCACGCGATAGCTTTAGATTGATAAATAATATCATGATTAGGCGATGTTTACTGAAATAAACAAATATCCACATTTGTGTTATAGAAATCACATGTGACGCGATGTCTTATCAGAATATAAGAGATGGATCCATTACAGACTACAAACATGTCTACCAGTTCAAAGAGGTCTTGAAGCTCAAATGTGATTAAGGGTTTCGGCCGTACAACAATCGAGATTATATGCAATGTCTTACAGTTGATAGTTTTAAGAACCAAAACTTCAAATGTGAACGTAAGAATTTTCAAAGCAGTATACGTGTCAGTAGTCGGAGTATAATTACTCAATAACTATTGCATATATTAATAGTAAATATAGAAGTAGTAATTGTTTTGGCAATTATGGTATTAAGCTACAGGTAAGTTGATGTCTCTGTTATATATTGAATTGAATCAGATGCTGTTTCAGCAATCATTTGCTTAACACCACCAGAGCCCTTACATGGTAGGATCGAAACGAGAAATTCGGAAATTCGGAAATTCGATGTGATATTGAAACACATTCAATGCATGGTATTGTCGCATAATTGATGTATTTCATGTCGCATAATTGGTGTATTTCATGTATATTCCTTGTTCGGTGTAACTGAATACATAATATCTGTCTTCATGAAGAAATGCATAAATGGGCATCATATGTCGTCGTCAAATTAGACGAAAAAATGCACCAAGTTATTGCCCATGGCTGGGTTCACTAATTAGTTATGTCTATGGTAAGCACATGCGCACTGTTAATTTGTGTATATTTTCATGTTAAATGACAGGTGAACTTTCATAAATGCAGTTAAACAAACGTGGTCTCGCTTAATTATTGGCATATATATGCACAAGATGTGTAAGTCACACATAAAGCAATCCCGTATCAGGCAATTCAACTCATGTTAAAGTCAATCATCCAGACAGCCGTCACCCAATTTATTTGTCCATTATTGTATAAATTGGCATCTGCGTTGTATGAAGGACAGTCTTACTTAAACGGCCGAACATACAAGTCGCATTATTGCTGGCTTTCGCGGGATGGGCCCATTGCGGGCTTCGCATGTATCTTGTATTTGACAAACATTTTGGAAACGTTGTGTTGTGTTAATAAGCAGAAATAAAACGCAAAGAAATCAGAAATGAACTTTGTTTGTTACTGTGTGTTCTCCACGAACAATACGCAATAACGTGACAGTATCATATTTCCCGAACACAATTATTTTCACAAACACCCTTTCCCATATCTTTAACCACTTTTTTCGGTAAATACTCTTTTTTCGCCAATGATTGTATATTAATAACATTTATAACAAACATCGATGTAATAATTTGGTACAAGATGTCATATATCTATAATGCATGCATAAGCTATATAATATTTATTAAAAACTGATAGTATTGACGTTAAATTTAAAGTACAAACAGACTCAACTTATACCCCCGACCTTTAAAAAAAAGATAAATGTTTTTTGTAAAAGTGCAAAGCTAGTTTGCAGCTCCTTCGTAGACCACGAATTGTAGGGATTACCATTTTACGTCTCAAAATATAAGTTAATGCATTTGTTTCAAGACAAATGTATTGCTTCTTAGATTGTTTATACATTGGTCCTAATAACTAGATTTTACAATCAAAACTATTACTTACAAAAATATTTAAATAGAAGGATTGATGTATCGTAATAAAACGTGTATGCCATTGCAACACCAAAATAGTTTTTCAGTTTTTCAGAAAGTACATTTGTCTTAGACGCTTATTTTCATTAATTTACCAAATTATTTGTAGCTAGTATACCGTAAGCCAGTCCTACTTACAACCATTGATGGTAGGAATCTTTTGCGGTTTAAAAACCCCATCCATGGAGACTTTTCCATTATGAGCTATCAATATTGAAAAACTAGTACATTGTCTTCTCCTGTTGGAATTTCATTGTTGTGTATAAATATGTTTTATACACACGAGTATTTTGTCTAGCAGCAGTATATGGCTAATATATGCCGGTATTATAGGAAAAGTATAATAACAGTATATAAGTGTAAACTTAATTATTAGCTCGATTGCATCGAAAGTCTCGGGCTTATTGAAACGCTCCCGATGCCGTTTCCTGGGCCATTACTAGTAGTTAGTGTCTTAGGGGAAGATCTAGAGCACGCTCTTCGAGTCGGGATCGAACCGGTGACCTCTCGATTGCTAGGAGGACACCATGTCCATAACGTCACATAACAATTATTTGTTATGATGTTCTCGAGTTTCAGGGAACTGACCGTACATTAATCAATAATGGACAAATATTTGCCGCAAAATAGTGTTACGAAAATGAAATACCAACTTTGACATTAAACAGCAAGGACATCAAGAGCTGTCTTCACAGTTAGGTTTTGTCATCCAATCATTGTTTCGCGTTAGTATTACGATTTTCAAGTTGTAATGATTGCAAGGAGAATGTTCATTTGTAATATAATAAGACTCAAAAACAGTCATGAACAGCCTTTACAGCGTTTCTTCAACAAATCTCCGCTACTCCTCCATCCACGTACAAGTTGCTTTTTGGGATGTCCAGTTTGACGAGAATTTTAGAAAGTTCTTACGTTATGTAGTCCTTTTCTACATATATTTGCTAACATAACTCCCCGTGAGTGGTTTGAATAACTCCGAGCATAGATGCAAAATATGATTTTCAAGTTGCGAAAAATCGGCTCCAGATACGTCAATTGTGTAGGATTCTGGCGGATTACAACATTGGTAAAGACTAACGGCGCTGAATAGACCACTCGGACTACTTTAGTTACAGCAGACATTTGAGAAAAAATGAAGGTTATGATTGAAAAGCAGGGGAATATTTTCTTGAATGCTCTTATAAGGAATCTCGTCGAGCAGCATGGAATTGTTTGGGAACAAATATTCTCGATGATGCTTTGCCTCCGCTAAATGCTGGATTTCCGCGGGGGAGGCTGTTCGAATATCGGCAGAATAATCGCACAATGACATAATGTGTTAAAGACTGCCTCGCATTGTATGGTTGATGTCGCAAATATAATGTAACTGAAACATATACTGCATTGTTTATATAACCGTACTTACTTTTTAATACGGCATCAATGATAATTGTCTTATCGAGATAACTTAAATGGGCCATCGTGTTTGTACCTGCGGATTAAATTGTTTGCCCACTAAAAAATGAAAACCATTTACACCAATTCGACAATGAAAACAACATCAGGTGAAATAAACCTTTTATATGATGATAAATTACATATGATGGAAGGGACTTGGAAACTGATTTTCCTATATAATTATTGATGAAAAGCGTTGCAAGCGCATTTATCTTTGTTCGATGTCGATTTATGATTAACAATAAACGAACAACATTTGTAATATTTCCCCCTTTCAGAAGTATTTTAAGCTTGTTTTAATATGCATATACACTTTTGAAATCTGTGCCATGTTGTTCAAATTTGTCATTTGGTGAAACTGTAAACTTTTAAAAAGGTTAACAACGTTCGATGCAATTTTGGTGTGCGTTTGATTGAACGATCCAGAGCGGGTATACTTGTTGAGGGTCGTCTCAACCTTGGCCACTCGGGCTCTGCAGCCAAGAGACCGCCCATTGGCGTTACAGTACTGAACTATCGCTCTGAAAATTGTTGATCACCACATTTAAATGTGTAATTGATAACGGCGATACATTATTTTAAATTGTTTACCTCTATGTAAGTTTATATTTTCCTGTTTAAACAATTGTGTTATATTTATGACGAAAACACATAACCAAAAAATGAAGAAATGAAAACTTTAGTGCAAAAATCATTTGTATACAAGCAAATCATTAGTCAATTATTTGCATAATGAAGAACACCGCATAGAATTTACGTTTATTAAAATGTAAATATATTGGTAGTTTTTATTCTTGGATATCGTCTTAAGCTTTAATTAAACGATATATTATTTTTAAAGTTGTTTAATTTTATATATTGTCGGGTAAAACATACTTAAACATTCCTTGTCTTTCAAAGTGTTCATGAACTCGCCCATCTTGTGTAAACAAGCACCGACCCCCGTCAATAATTAAATTATTTAATTAAAAAAGAATTTCGATTAAAAGTTTTGTATACATTTCTTGGAGATCTATTGCATCGGAAATAAAACATAAAAACATGTTCGATTCTTTGGTCTTATAAGTCTGATAAGTTGGCTGTTTGCACATTCAAGGAGAACTAAATTTGAGTTCACTGCGCCTAGGGTTGGGACTCTGGCTTTGCTGGTTGAATAGCTAACAACGATACGTTTATTTTGTGCATGGACAGGGAGTGCCATTTTGAGCATAGGACACAATAAATGTATTTCTTTCAATAGCGTGCAAACAAAAAAACATAATTGCAAAATGCGAGTGTCTGTAAAAAGGCCGCTGACGACATTCACATGTTTGTTCATTACTTAGAGTGAAAATCTTACATAATGCACACTCTACTGTTGTTTAATATCTTTTCTATGGAGTTAAATAAATAACATTCATAAATTACTCAAAGATCTACAATAAATATAATGTACAGGTCGGATAGCTTTTTCCATTTATTTCACCTTTCTTATATTTAAAGTTAATTTCTTGCCTTTTAATGTACGGTAAAAAAAGATAATTTAACATTAAAGTGTGTGTTAGCCATTTAGCAACAACAAAATGATATAACGGTTGTTTTTTTATTTCTCCTATAAAGCATTTCAGATTCCGGTCAGCGACGAAGAAGTCGTAGTAATACGGTAGATAGTCGAGGCCTTGATACGCTTTCGTACGCAGGGATAAAACCGCCTGTTTGTCGGCTGATCCCGCCTCCCGGAAAATCAGGTCCACGGCTGTTGTTTTGGCGTATTTAAAATACAATAGTAAATCATGTGTGAATAAGTGTATGCATTTCATTGACAAAATTCAATGCGTGTTAGCTAATGGTATTCCCTCATTTAAAGCCTGTCTTTATTTCTAGAAAAGAACATGGTTTCCAAGACAAGAAAGAAACCGCACATATAACATAGCACACGCTTATGCAGACAATTTATTGTGATATCCTTTTTTCAAAAAAGCTAAGCTTTAAATAGCAAAATGAAGGCAAACTTTTAATCATATAGTCCACTTTTAATTATTAACTGAACATTGTTGTACTTTTAACAATGTTGGTTTCACATGTACTTTATATTATGTGATAAAATTTTACAACTTGCAAAATGAGAACATTTAAAGGAGTCAAGTAACTGAATGCATCCAAAAACACACCTCGCTTACCATGTTTACTGTGGTGCTTTAAAAGCATCAACGGCAAAGAGAATTTCATTCCTGAAAACAACAATAACGACAGCTCTTGGATATGCACTTAACAGCTAATATCAGAAAGCAACAGGTGAATTTTGACGTTTAATCTTATATCATCAAATCAGGTCACGGACAAGCGGACAACAATTGATATCAGCATCCAAAGTATAATTCTCCTTCATCAACACGCAATATTTGCAAATGTGGGCTGTATAATTACATGTGTTAATACAATGTATGCATCTTAGTAATGACATTATGTGTGAGTCCTGTATTAAATGAAAGTCCAAGCAGATTAACAGCTCATATCTCGGAAACAATGTGATGCTACTCAAGTTTAACATAATGTGAATAGTAGTCAATGAACGATATACAACGACCGTCAGGTCTGTGTAGCCTCGATAACGAGATACGATAAATAAGGGCACAGAAACTAGGGAACGGGAAGACGGGAACGAACTAGAAATGAGATTTCAACCATGTAGTCAATGTATATTGAACTTTGCATCTAAAAGTTTGCATCTTTTTTTAGAAAGTTATTGTTAAATAATGTATTTTAAAACTTGATGTAAATGTTAATGCATTGGTTGAGGGAATATTAATAAATAGGCCAAACAACATGTATATCACACAGATGTATTGATCTGACTTATGATGTTTTAATGTGACATTCATGATCAGATATAGAAGTTTATGTTAATAATTAGCTGAGCGACATGTGGGATCAAGCTGTGAGTTGGTTTTTACTTATTTAGCGAAAGTGTGCAAAGTGATGTGTGTTTATTGCTGAATGATATAAACATGTACGCAAAATAATGTTCATTCGTGTACACATATCCTCCGGGACAAGATAATTTCTTCAATACAGGAATATGCAATTGTATATACCATCATCTTGG